>NW_024412421.1:30688909-30739155 GCF_014898765.1 Herpailurus yagouaroundi
TCTCTCTGACCCTCTCCCGTTCATGCTCTGTCTCTCTCTGTCCCAAAGATAAATAAACGTTGAAAAAAAAAAAAACTTAAAAAAAAAAATAATAAACTCCAGGAACGCAGCACAAGTTCACTCTCCACCAGGGTGGAGAAGTAGGAGGGAATCAAGCAAGAAAGAGGCCAAAGGTGGGAAAAGACAAAAAAAGAAAATAAAACCCCACCATATCTCTATATTATAGAAGAAAACACACACCTAGAGACAGGAGCCTCCTACCCAGTACCAGTGTCACCAAGATGGCGGGAGAAGACTCAAGACTCTTTGACTTCCATCAGGGATGGAAGTGACGAAGCTGGTCATCCTCCTGCCCAGAAGTGGAGCCTCCTGAACTCGCCTTATTGGTTTACACACAGAACGAAGATGAATATCCTAGCATCCATGAAAAAGCTGCAGGGCATCTGGCGGTAGGGCCAAAAGCATGCCCCAGAAGCACCACCATCTACCAAAGGGGAAGAAGAGAGGTCGGCATTCACTGAGCATTGACCAGGAGCCAGACCCTGCCATTTCATCCTCTGTGGTACGTACTGTGATTCCCAGAGCACAGAGGTGAAAATCAAGGCTCCCAAGCTGGCAAGATTCGCCTAGAGTCACCGGCTCCCCAAGAGGCAGACTTTGTACTTGACTAACAGATCCTCTGTCTCCAAAGCCCATCCTCACCCTTCCCGTGTCTTCCTGGCCATGCTGCCTCCAGAGTTTGCAGCAAGTTTAAAGGAGAAATCTAACGCTTTCTGCAACTGGGATTTCTACTCAGAAGCCCACTGCGTTTTCTCTTCCACGGCAAAGGTCAATACAAAACACAGAAAATGCAACCCAGATGAAATGCACTCTACTGAAATGGATCCCCAGACCCCGGGGGGGGGGGGGGGGCGGGGTGGAGGGTTGGGGGAAAAGCCCAGGCATTTAATTAAGAGCCTGTGAGACAGCGTGACTGTTAAGGGAGAAGGAGCGTAGCAAGTAGGGCGCTCACAGCAGATGGTGAAAACAACTGTCAGACAGATAAGGAAAGAGAGACATCTTTCGTGGCTACAGACCCTGACAAAACATGAGCTCTCTGTGACACGTCCCCAGAAGCAGGGAGCCCAGTGTGAGCACACAGGACAGCCCGAGGTGGGCGGGAGACGCTGACATGAGTGAATGGGCTGAGGGGTGTGGACCTGGGCCAGGACCCACACCTCACAGCAGTGAGGGACTCTTGCTTTCTCTCTTCGGTCCATTCATGCATCCACTCCCTCGTTCGGCAGATATTTCTTAAGCACCTACTAGGTGCCCAGCATTGTGAGGTGCCAGAGACACAACTGTGAGCAAGACAGAGGGCAGCCCTGCCCTCGTGGAGCTCAGGATCTCCTGGAGTGAGGGGGGCGGAGATTATCCACCTAATCAGGCCGGGATCATGACACAGAGGTAAGGGCTGTCACTGAAGAGACACTGTTCTGCGTGCACTAACTGAAAGCTGTCTACACTGGGAGTCCGGGAGGGTTTACTTGGGGAATCGCCTCTTGGGTGAGGCCCGAAGGAGGAGGAGAGGTCGACCACCCACACAAGGGCTGGCAGGACGGGAACATGGATGTGGAGCACAGGGAGACAGGCGTGAATACGGTGCAAGGCAGGCCGGACCGGGCAGGCTTTGAGCCACAGCGTGGGCTGTGGGAAGGACTTCCTCAGCCCCTTCCCGAAAGAGCCCAAAACACCTCCCTCCTGCAGGCCCCGCCTGTCTGGGTCTTTAGCCAACCCCGACTGCGCAGAGAATTCCCTGGAGCTTCAGCCTCCTCTGCGGGCTGGTCCAGAAGTAGCTGGACTGCTACCTTCCTTGCGATGTGGCTCCCGGCACCCACATGTGGATCCCTGGCTCTATGTCCCTGTGCCTACTGTCATCACCCCCACCATCCCTGCCTTTTTTTCTGGCTCATTCTATCAGACTCCGCTTGTGCGTCACCTCCTCCAAGAAGCCCTGTCTCCTAACTCCACTCCCAACTTGGCTTAGGCATCCCTGCCCACAGCTGCCTCAATATCACCGGCATATCTCTTCGTGGTATAAGGCACTGAAATTACCTGTCTAAACGCTTTTTGGTACATGGTAGTCACCCAATGAGCGCTGGTTGAGTTAACATATATAAGAAAGGATTAATGGGGTGCCTGGGTGGCTCAGTCGATTAAGCATCTAACTCTTGATTTTGGCTCGGGTCATGATCCCACGGTTCATGGGCTCGAGTCCCACATCAGTCAGCACGGAGCCTGCTTGGGATCCTCTCTCTCTGCCTCTCCCCACTCGTGCACACTCTCTCAGGTATGTGCACCTGTCTTTCTCTTAAAATTTTTTTAATGTTTATTTATTTTTGAGAGACAGAGAGAGAGAGGGAGAGGGAGAGAGATGGTGTGGGGGAGGGGCAGAGGGAGAGAGGTACATACAGAATCCGAAGCAGGTTCCAGGCTCGGAGCTGTCAGCACAGAGCCTGATGCGGGGCTCGAACCTACGAACAGTGAGATCATGACCTGAGCCAAAGTCGACGCTTAACCTCTCAGATGACCCTCCTGCTCGCTCTCTTAAAATAAATAAATAAAACTTTAGGGAAAAAAATACTCACAAGATATAAACTATTCTAAAACGCAAGTGGGAAAATACAGTGAGAAAACTGGGGAAGCATTGAAATACCAACAGCTAATATTTACCAAATGTCTACCCCATGGCAGGTCATATTCTAAGGGTGTGCTATGAGTAATGAATTCACCGATGTTGTACCCCAGTCCCACGAGGTAGGATTATATCTGTATGAATGAAGTTTATGAATGAAGAACATGACCCAGAGAGGCTGAGCCATTGGCCAGGGGCGACGTGGACCAACACCCTTGTCCACCCACCACACAGAGTGTCAGCGGCAAGACCTCGCTTGGCCATCCCCAGGGAAAGAACATGAGAAGACGCTCACCCTCGTTTGTTAACTGAAATCACAACAACAGAGTTTGGAAAAACATGACAAACACTGGCTATAGCCAGGGGTATCGCTGGAGGCCACTTAAACGTCCACCAGGGAGAGGACAGCTTATGTGGACACTTAGAAAACTCCGGGCACCTAAAGGGGGAAGCAGCTCTCCAAATGCCTGACACAGATGGATTTTGGATTTTTAAGTTAAAACAAGATGTTCTCCCCATTTCCAGTCTCTGCTTGGATGTCACCTTCTCCGTGAGGCCTGGGATTCGTGCGTGTGTGTGTGTGTGTGTGTGTGTGTGTTCGTGTCTTTTCATCTGAGGTCCAGAGGGAAACCACTCACTCCTAGTCATTCTACCTCCCTGGAACACCAGGCCAACATCTTTGGAACCACTAAAGATGTCTCAAAGGAAGGCCCCAGGGGTGCTGGCCAGAATCATGCCCTAGGACACAGGGAAACATTTGCTGGTTTGAACTTCAATCACTACAGTGCCTTTTTTTCCCTTCTTAACACTGATCACAGGGGCGCCTGGGTGGCTCAGTCAGTTAAGCGTCTAACTTCAACCCAAGTCATGATCTCATGGCTTGTGAGTTCAAGCCCCGCATCCAATCTGTGCTGACAGCTCAGAGCCTGGAGCCTGCTTCAGATTCTGTCTCTCTCTCTCTCTCTCTCTCTCTCTCTTTCTCTCTCTCTCCCCACCCCCCCCCCCACTCACATTCTGTGTCTCCTTCAAAACTAATCATTAAAAAAATTTAAAAAACAACAACAACGACAAAAACTGATCACAGACCACTGAGAGCTTCAGTATCAGTGAATCCCGGCACCACACCCCAACTCCTCCCCTTGGTCCTCTATGTCTCAACCTCTTTGAGCCTCAGTTTCCCCACCCAGAGGCAAGGCCAATCATAGCAAACCTTGCTGTGTTGCTGTGTTATTAAGTTGCTAACTCAGAGAAACGCAGCGGGGGTTAAATGCTATCCAGTGTGCTGAACACAAAAAAGGTGCTCAGCACCACCACTATCATAATCATTAAAGACGGCTGACCTTTTGTATAAGAGGTGGGGGTGTGGGGTGAGCCAGGGGCCCGGGGGTCCACCCTGACGGGGAGGAGTAGCTTTGCACCAAAGGTGGCAAGGCAACTTTCATTACTGTTTTGAGGCCCTCTGCAGACAACACACACCCTTACTGCTTGCACGCAGTGGGGGAGGAGGGGGGCACTTCCACTCCTCACCCCACGTGCTTGGGCTCACCATGATGAATGGCAACTTGGAAATGGTTCCCGAGACTTGTTTTCAAGTAGCTGAGAGAGGAAAACAATATCTGAGCTGACAAGGAAAGTGATGAGTCGATTCCGGATCTTGACATCAGCCTCAATGGACGCCAAAAAGCAAATCCAGGAGCGGGGAGCAAACCACAATGTTGATCTCCCCCTCGGATTTGCCACGGGTCAGGTGATAGTCAGATTTTCCACCACCATCTGGCAGTCTGCACTCCAAGGCAGTGGCCAAGCTGGAAGGTCTTCATGTTAGCACCGAAGAGACTTTTAAAAGTTCATCCATCAGCACAGAGTCACTTACGTGCTACACTTTGAAAGACAAACCAGATACACCCCCTAGGCTGTTGCTGTCATTACTGGTTTGGAAGAGGACCCACTTTTGAGGAACAAAAAGGTTGGTCCAAGTCTGCTGGCCTGGGAGCGTGTGTGTTTGAAGTGTGTTAAACAGCTGGGCCCCGGGGAAACACACACCTGCGTCAACGACACCGCTGATGTGATTCACTCCACGGCAGGGAGCCGCTGACCCTGACACTCGCAGCCAGCTGACCCTCGGCCGCTTCCAGAGACAAGCTGGGAACCTCAAGAAGCAGTAGTGATTCAAAGGTCACGAACTGGGGTCAAGTTCAGGGCACAACGTGAGAAGCTTGTGGAGGTCACAATTTTGAGGAAGTATCTGGGTCTTTTAGCGCTATACCCTTAGGTAGAACTCACCTATAATGTTCCTTGCTCTTCCCTCCTTGTCTGGTTTGGAAATCCAGGTTACACTGGCCTCGTCGAAGGAGCTGGAGTGTATCTCCTTTGTTTCTGTTCCGCGCAATCGTTTGGGGAAGAGAGGGACTATCTCTTCTAGAATATCTGGTAGGCTTGCCCGTGAAACCATCTGGGCCTTGTGTGCCTTCTTCCTGTTTTCTATGAGCTGGGTGATGATGGAGTTAATAATTTCTTTAATAGTTAGCGATCTGTGCAGGTTTTCTGGTCGTCCCTAAGTCCATTCCATTAAGCTGTATTTTTTTTTTTTTTTTTTAGGAGACTGACCATTTTATCCAGGGTTCCAAACTGAATGGCAGGCACAGTGTTAGTCCCACTCTCTGAGGCTTGGAAGGATTGATTATATCCTTCCCGTAATAAGCAACAAGGGCAAATCCATGAAGCGGCCCCCGCCCCCCAAATTGGGGCATGTGTTTGCCAGGGATCAGGGTTTAGGGACTGCCTTATCCTGCCGGCAAGCTAGCAGGGCAGGGATGCAGAGGCCGGCTCTGGAGTCGAACTGCCTGGATTCCTCTCCTAGTCCCAAACCTGGGCACATGTATCCGTAGTCTCCTCCTCTGTAAAATGGGTAGAATAACAAGAGTGACCCCTAAAGACCCTATGAGGATCACACAAAATACTTTGTAAACCCCAAGGCCGCATCGTAAGGGAGTCCCCATAGCCTTAAAACATTCAACTGAATAACCTTTCACTTCACAAACTTTCAACTTAACAATTCTCGAGAATGCCAACTCCAGGTCCAGAGCAAAAGTACTTCCACTCCTTCCAGAACCACCAACTGGCACTTACAACCACCGTCTGTCATTCTCATCTCAACCCTCTTGGCGCTTACTAGTCTAGAGCCATGGTTCTGCAGGTGGGATCCCTGGACCAGCAGTGGCATTCGGGAACTTTCTAGAAATGCAGACTCTCGGGCTGGACTCCATATGTACTGAATCAGACACTCTGGAGGTTGGCATAACAATCTTGTGGGTCTTTTTTTTAATTTTTTTTATGTTTATTTATTTTTGAGAGAGACAGAGCGTGAGCAGGGTTGGGCAGGGGCAGGGGAGCAGGGGTGGGGAGAGAGAGGGAGACACAGAATCCAAAGTAGGCTCCAGGCTCCAGCTGTCAGCACAGAACCCCCATGGGGCTCGAACCCATGAGCAGCGAGATCATGACCTGAGCTGAAGCTGGACACTGAACTGACTGAGCCACCCAGGCGCCCCCACACTCTTGTGTTTAACACACTTCTCAGGGGATTCTGATGCCGGCTCCATGAATGAGAACCCTAAGTTTTTAAAAGCCACAGGGAACTACCCAGGCTCTTGCTGGGTTCTGAGGGGCTTTTAAAGGATGGCTATTCCCCTGTGATCAATAGAGGAAAAGGATAATCATGTTGGAAGGGGAGTAGGAAAGAGATACACAAACGTTACAGGAGTGAAAGCTGAGATCATTTTAAAAGGTCAATGGAGAGAAAACGACAAATGTTGCCCGTTTGTGTGGGACGGCTCACTCAACGATCAGAACAATTCTGATCAAGCCATGTCTGAGATGCAGTGCCCAAGCGACAGACAACAGACATCAGGACATGAGGAGAAGGATTCTCAAAATTCAAAGAAATGCGAATGCATCAACAGTAGAAGTGCACTGGCTTCACGGACACTTGGAAAACGCTGGGCGTCTGTGGGCAGCGCTAGGGCTCTGAGCAGAACGCTGGCTCCTGGTTAGGGGGTTGCCACAGGATAGAGGCTCATCTGAGTCAGTAAAGCACTGATGCTTTGATCTGTTCAGACTAGAGCGTGCTCACCAGTTCTCCTGGACCAGACCACAGGAGAAGCTAACTAAGTCAACAGCTTTTCCGTACAGATAAAACCGGTGCATTTTAGAAAAAAAAAAAAATTTTTTTTTTTTTTTTAAGTGAGAAGGAGAGGGAGAAGGAGAGAGAGATGCTCGGGACTAAAGTGCATCCGCAGCAAGAAGTTATGTCATGTTTTAAACTGTTGAAGGACCAGTTCACATTCCCACTTAACAAGCTTAAAATCCGAGGCGTAACTTGGGCTCTACCAGCAAATGGATCCAGGAACCGTTCGTTGGCGACAACGAAATGCCTCCCCTGGAACTACTGTATAGTTGAAATTCAGCATTGAACATGCATAACCCACACCCTGCCCCTGAGATCTGGATTCATTCGATTTGGGGTGGAGCCCACTTTTTAACAAGCTCCCCAAGGGCTACCGAGGCAGATGGTTCTGGACCACAGAGCCATTTGTCATTACCAGAGGAGTGAGAATCAAAGCAGTACTGAGTGGCCGCATACAAACACTGCTGGGGAAAATGCAGTCTGAAACCAAAACACCCCCCCGCCAGAGCCCCAATTTAGCATTTGTTCCCACAGCACAGATCAGGGAAGTCAGCAGTAAATGAGTAACGTGTTATATAAGTTGCTTTTCTGTATGCAGAACCTTAATTCACCAACGAGAAGTTGAAATCATAAAAAAAGTAAGCCCGCCCCCAAAACAAATGCCGGGAAAGCGAAGCCAGGATCTCCCCATCGCCTTCTGCCAGGCAAAGATGAGCCCTCCATGGGGCTACAAACCCCCCGGGCTCACCTTGTGCCACAAGGAGCTGGATCCTTTGGTGGAGGTAGGGAGAGGGCTGACGCTCAGGATTCCACATGGGCAGGGACACTGCCTTCATCGAGACTTTTCTCTGGTCGAAAACCTAAGTGGAGCCATGTTTTGCTTGACTACACCTCTGGCCCCTTGCTGACAAGTTCTGGAAGCACAAAGCCCCTCTGTCTTGAGTCTTATCTAAGAGCCCCAAACTGCTTTCTCTCTTTGGCAAGGATTCCCAGTCTTTTCCTTTCCCCAATTTCCCCAAGACCTACACAGTAAGCTAGTTCTAACTAGAATGTTAAAGGCTGACCGTGTTTGGAGAACTTATCAGCCCAATGACCACAGAAAATGTGAAAGTGGGCATGGCAAAGATATATCATGTGTATAAAATACATGTTACTGGGCACCTGGGTGGCTCAGTCAGTTGAGCATCCGACTTCAGCTCAGGTCATGATCTTACAGTTTGTGGGTTTGAGCCCCGCATCAGGCTCTGTGCTGACAGCTTGCTCAGAGCCTGCAGCCTGCTTCAGATTCTGTGTTTCCTTTTCTCTCTGCCCCTCCCCCGCTCATACTCGGTCTCTCTCTCAAAAATAAATAAATGTTAAAAAAAACAATTTTTTTTAAAATAAAATACACATTACCTCTTCCAATGAGCCAGCCTCAGGAACCTTCTCAACACTGACATGGAACCATTCACTCTCAACTTAACTAGAGAGCAAACTAAGTTTCAGATACTTTTTTTTTTTAAGTTTAGTTATTTATTTTGAGAGAGCAAGGGATAGCAGGGGAGGGGCAGACAGGGAGAGAGAGGCTCCATGCTGTCAGCACAGAGGACTCGAACTCACGAACCATGAGATCTTGACCTGAACCAATGTCAACAGTCAGACACTTAACCAACTGAGCCACCCAGGTGTCCCTAAACTGCAGGTTTTGGAGGCAGAAGTCCCTATCGTTTTATTGTGCTACTCCAAATGCCTAGCATGGTGGCTAACTCTTAGGAAGTGCTAAAAAAAGACAAGACAAGACAAGACAAGACAAGAAAAAACAAGAAAAAACAAGAAAAGAAAAAACACTGAATTGACTTAAACTGACACCTGATGTGAACCTTAATGGCCACCCCCATTTTACAGAGCACATTTCAAAATGCCTTAGAGTCACGTGGGGCTGCTTATTTAAAAACCCATCTTCTGGGCTAACCACCCCACCCTTGGTAAATCAGACTCCATGGGACCTTCATTTTTAACAAGGGGCCGGGTAATCTACACACATAACATTTGAGAGCCACAGCCCTAACCTTGCAGGGGAATCTCAAGGACACCAACACTAGGCAATGTGATCAAGAGAAAGAGCCCTTTGAGAACACCCAAAACAGAACACAACAGAGGCAGGTAGCCTCCTCCTCTCCACCCAGGCACGGGCCCAGGTGGAGAACATTCAACGTCAGGAAAAAAAAAAAATGAGGCCAGTAAGAGACCAGAGATGAGAAAGGTCTAGAGAAGCATCGTAGAGCCGAGGCCGGGATCTAACAAGGCCACCTTGCATCCCAGCAGGCTCATCCTTGGCCTTTCCCCCTGCTGGGGGGGTGGGGGGGTACCACGTCCCACCGGCAGATCGTAAACCAGAGGGCACCGACCAGGCCCATAGATGGAGGGCAACTTCGGAAAGTCGTGTGGAAGGAGAGGCCTACCTCCATCTGCCCTTCTCTCCGCGTCCGGCTTCCCCGCTTCCCCCTGCAGTCTGGCGGCTACAGTCCACGAGCCTTCCTCCCCCGTGCTGTTCCTCCCACTCCCAAGGCGGCCACATTGGAAGCAGGACAAGGGAACGTGCCGGCCGGCCGGGGACCCAGGAGTCACCCCCGGGTCCCCTGCACCCACACCCAAGGAGCCTCAGACTACCGGCCCGCCAGCCACCCTCCCCGAGCCGGGGAATCCCTCTCCCGCCGGCAGCTGTCGCGGAACGTCAGACACGGATGTTTATGCCAGGCCTCATTTACACAAGCCCACTCCTCCCCGAGAGATGAATTTTTAAAACAAACAGCTTTTACATATGTTAGCAGGCAGAGTCATGTCAGCATCAGGGATCCCCAGACGGAAACATGAGTCAATCTGGGGCAGACACTGCTAAATAAATCCTGTTTGGGTGAAATCCCTCTCTCTGGAGAAAGGCCTCGGATTCCCCAGCAAGATTCCCTCAAGACGCGGGGCTCTCTCTGCAGCGGGGCGTGCCCTGAGCACTCTGAACTCTGAAATCACCGTCGCGCTGCCGGGCATCGGCTCCATCACCCCCTCCTGGGAGCGCTGCCAGCCCATCCCACCTGCATCCTTTACCTTACTCCCACACACACTCTAGCTCCACCCAGGGCATCAGATGTCCCTGCTCTGTCGGGAACGGGTCGTCCACGCTTATGCCAAGGCTTAGGGTTCTGGCAGCTCAAGAGGGAAATGTCACCACCAAGGGACACGGATACCCGAGAAACGAGGGGGTGCACGAAACAGGTACAGATGGCCTGGCGGCCGCAGGCCACTAAGGCCCAGTCAAGGAGTAACTTCACCATTAAGGAAACGTCAGGCTTGGGAGCGTTAATGACCTTTTGCCTCCTCTTATCTTAACTCTGCCTGTGGGGACTCGGTAAGAGAGAGGAATTCTGTGCCTTTGCTGTGCTGCTTCCAGGGTGGAGTAAGAAGGTGCAAACCCAGAGAATTAGCATAGGACGGGGTCAGGGCGCTCTCAGACCCACCCTGGACATGGGGCCGGAGCACCCACGCTAGTGATAGAGGAGGGGCAGAGGCTCCAGCTGAAGAACTGGCATGGAGAAGTTCAAGTCCAAACTGGGTCTGAGAAGAGGGGCAGACCCCGCCTTTCTGGGCTACACGGCTTTGGGGGGTGGGGGCTCAATGAGCTCGAAAGCAAAGCCTCTAGGAGGCGCGTTCTACCCCGGAGAGGCACTGGCCAGCCCTCCGGGGACACGAGTCTCAGGTCCCGGTGGGTGAGGACTTTGAGCTGCCCTCCAGAACAGGGGCTCTCGAGGGGTTACCATGGCCTTGGGTGTGTTCGAGTAGTAAGGGAGCGTCTGTGGCTTGGCCTTCACACACGCACAGGTGTCTGCAACCAGTGTGGGCCTATGACCAAGTCCACACGACTCTCGGTGAGCGAGCCGGAAGGGGAATGACCGCCTAGCTAAGAGTCGGGGTCTCAAGCACTCCCCCAGGCTGCATGCAAAGTGCCCGGCCCCCACAGCCAGAAGCGAACACAAGACAAAGACAAGCCACGTACCAAGCCCGTTCTCTGCCGGTGCCGCGTGGTTCACACCACACTCGGCCAGGTCTTGCTCTCCGACGTCGTTCAAATCCAAGCCAGGCTGATGGGAGCCGTTTCCAAAGTGCCTCTCGTCCTTCTCGGAACCGGCGTCCCCATTCTCCATCCCATTCTGAGCCTTTTTCAGCGGCATTATTTGCAAACCACTGGGGGTAGTCCTGTAAGACACCGTCTTGGCGGCCCTGTCACCTCCTGCGGGGGGCTTGGCCGAATACCCTTTCTTCGGCTTGGACAGGGCGGGGTTGATCCGCTTCCGTTTATGGGAAGTCCCTTTGCTCTTCCCGGACTCTGAAGGTCTGTGGGAGAGTTTCTCGACCGACGGGCCTCGGCCGTCACGCAGGAGCTTGGAGGCGCTGGCCTGCTTCCCTGACTTGATCCTTTTGTCCTTGGACACGTGCAGCCCGTTGAATTCGTCGATAAACTCCTCACAGTGCAACAGATGGTGCTCTGGCTCCCACGTGTCCTCCGTGCTGCCGTAGCCTTTCCACCGGATGAGATACTCCCATTTTCCCTTCTTGTTCTTCCTCTTGTCTACGATCCTTTCGACCTGAGGTACGAGATAAGAGAGTCAGGGAAGAGAGAGAAAAAAAGGGCGGAGGAAAGAAGTCAGGCCCAGGCAACAACCGCACAAAGCCCTGAGGACAGAGACACACGGGCCAGGGGACAGGCCGTTCAACCTCGGAAGCTGACACTTCCAGGAGCGTTCAAGAAGGCTGGTTTATTTTAGGACACCACTGAATGGAACCAAAGGCACTCGGCTGTTTCCCATGACAACTGTGTGAGGCCATGCCTGGCTGGTGGCACCTGCCTGTCCTTCCAAGGCTTACTCTTGCCTGAAATCACAGCACGAGCTTTCACTAAAGATCTTTATTCTTTTCACTGCACTGAAGTAAAATCAGACGTTTGGAGACCAGTGCGGTGTGACTTTTTCACCCTTACTTATAGCGAGCAACATTTATTGAGCGTTCACACGGTAGGCACTATGCTAATGTATCCTTATTTATAATAATAGGAATGATTAGTCACACTCATTGGCGTGACTAAATGCGGGGCTTGGACGCTCCCATGTCATTTTCCCCTCAACAACAACCCAGTGCAGTCAGTACGGATTCGTTCTTGTCCCCACTTTATACTTAAGGAAACAAGGCTTCAGGGAGATTAAGTCACTTAACCAAGTTCCAAGCTGGTAAGGGCAGAGCTGGGATTTGAACCACTCTTACCCCAGACTTATTTTCTTAATCACAGGCCAAACCAGCTCTCTCCACTACAAAAATCTTCCATACTGATCAAAAATGACTTGCATCAACAAAACTCAACCCCCCCTCCCCACAACATGGAGGGTACAGCTGGTAGGCCAGGTGATAGGTAACACTAGCTGAGAGCCTATTATATGCCTTGCATAACCCCATGGGTGTAACTGCTGTTTCCTGTTTGATAGATGAAGTGATTGAGTATTTACCAATTTACCAATTTACAGATTGGTAAACTGTCTACCAGGCAGGGCTAAGCGGTGGCAGAGGTGAGGTCTGAACCTCTATCCATCTGGCTCTAAAACTCTGTGCTAACAGTCCACACACCTTCAAAGTTATGAAAATCCCTGCCTTCAAGTAATCTCCCGGAAGAACACGGTTAGGAAAAGGCCAGTCTTGATGCTAATAACTGGTCAATCCAGGGGAAGAGCATGTGAGGGTCCTTTACTACCCTGTCAACCTGACCCTAGATGTAAAATTCTTTAAACTAAAAAAAAAAAAAACAAAACAAAACAAAAAAAAACAACCGACAGAAAATATCCAATGCTCTACCCTAAAAAAGCTAAGTTTCAGTGAAAAAATAAAACAACCACATTCAAAAAAATGAAACTACATCCAAAATCATGGGATTTTGACCCCATGAAATTAATAAGTGAGGAATATGTCCTTGAAACTCATGAAAAGAAAAACAAAGCGAGAAGGGAGAAATCAATACACGTATAGTCGATCATATTTCAAGATGGCTATCAAATACATGGGGGGTTCGCTATATGACTGTTTCTGTTTACGTGTTTGAATTTTTCTGTTTAAAATTTTACATAATAAAAAGAAAAAATAACTTTGAAAAGACTGTCTCCCAATGGTTTATGTACAACAGAGGCTATGCAAAATAATTAAGCGACGTTCATTGCTTTGCACTTAATAAATATGCAAATAGCTAGGCCATGCTGCCTCTTCATAATACTGTTTCTTTAGAGACAATTTAAATGGTTTCCTTAATTGATTTATCTACGATCAAATTGGCCTATTTCTATTAAAACTCCTTTCCTTACAAAATGCTCTGTGAACATCTGTTTTAGATTCATTACATAATTTTTAGATGTATCACACAAACTCTGTAACAGTTTAAAAAAGTAAAACCATGCCAAACTAATCCAACTCCCAATCTTTGGATCGAGGAACGGGACTAGTTGAGTATTTATTTGTGATAATGCTTCAGAAAGTCCAGAGTATTTCTGGAGGAGCCTGCACCTTTGCACTTTGGGAGGTCTTTGGAGGGGGAAACCCTCTGCAGGTTTACAGAGGGAACAGGGAATAAGCAAGCTGGCACTGCCTTGAAAGAGCAGCATTGTCAAGAGCACCAGCCTAGGAGTATCAGGAGTGAGCCCAGATACTTCTTAGGAGCTAAGGGATTTGTGCTGGCACGGAGGTCTCCAGCTTCAGAAAATATATGGAGAACACTCCTTCCCCAGGACAAAGCAGAAAACCATGTTAGACAGAGCCAACACGATGGATAGGCGGGTGGGTGGATGCGTGAAAATGGATGGCTGAGTGGATGAATGTATAGATAGGTGGATCACGGGATGGATGGAAGGAAGGAAGGAAGGAAGGGAGGGAGGGAGGGAGGGAGGGAGGGAGGAAAGGAAAAATGGATAGCTGGCAGAGAGATGAACACATGGGACGGGTGGATGACAAAAAGGACAGATAAATGGACAGATGACTGGCTGGATGGGTGAAAGGTGGGTAAAGAGATGAGTTCAGAAATGAATGGGCAGATGATGGATGGCACTCACTCATCAAAATGAGCTTAGCATAGTATTTAAGAACACAGGCTGTGGAACAACACTATCTGGTTTAAATCCCCTGGTAAGCCTTTTATTATGTGTTCTTGAGCAAATGAAACTTCTCTGGGCCTCAGATGACTCACCAGGCAAGGGGGAAATAATAGCACCTATCTCACAGGGTGGTTGTGGAGAATATACAAGTAAGTAGTTTTGCATTCCATAGTAAAGGTCACTTAATCTTGCATATCCTCCTGTGAATACAAATCTTGGTGGTATCTAAAGACAGAATGTTCCTCACCTTGCGGAATACGACCCCCCTAAGGATAACCAACTCCTGCCTGAAGAGACAGTCAACCTACTTGCATAAGTCCTTCCAAGTGTGGGAGATGGCTGTGCAGATCAGTCCTGCTCGAGAAGCCTGGGGAGTTGCAAGGGTGCAGTGTCTACACGGCTACCGAGGCCCACACTGTGAGTGGGGGGCTTGGTTTCTTCCCTCCTAGTTACCGGAAGACTGAGTCACAGAGTCACAAGTGGGTCTGCCTCCACCTCTGGTCCCATCCACAAAGCCACTGGGTGCCTTGACAGCCATTTCTACTTAAAATTAACCCAATACCAACAACAAATAGTATTAACGGGATCATCCCGAATAGTCTGATGTGTGTGGGGAAACCGTTGGCCCTGCCATTTTCTATCCACATGACCCGCACAAGTTGCCCAACTTCTCTGGGCCTCAGTCTCCCCATCTGTAAAAGAGGTACACAAAATGAACCTGCTTTTTCTGAAAGACGAAAATACCCACCGGGAGCTCAGAGGAAAGCTGGCTCCAAATTTCCCATCATACTTGGAATCTGCAGTCTCCTAGGACCGAATTTCCTTCCTTACATCCCTGTATAGGTTCTCTGACCCTCTTTTCCACTTCTTCCCAGGAGAGTCTCAAACAGAACCAGAATTCTAATCTGTGCCGGTGATAACAACGGCCACGTTATTTAGGACTTGATCTTGCTCAGGTTCCGACAGTCTCTGGGGAAATCCTTTCTTTTTCCCCTTACCCTCTCCCAGCCTCCTCGGCTGACCCCTAACTCCTCACACCTGCTGAAAGCACGCATCTGGGCCTCCAGGTCTCAGCAGCGCTGTTCCTGACGCACCACGCCCACCTTACCTGCCCTGCACTACCTGAAGTTCAGTCCCTCCAGATGGAAACAATCATCAACTCCCTCCCCTTGGAATGAGTAACAAACACATGAACGGCATTAAAACCTTATATGCTCACACACACACCCACTGGCTCCTTTCTTTCAAAGATAAGCAATCTGAGACCCTGAACTGTTTCTTACAGCTCAACCAAATCATTAATTACCGTTTACTCCCCGTGATCCCAGCCAGTATGAGACAATATTCTACCACAGGGGGAAGTGGCAGGGGGGGATGGCAGGGAACTTCCAACGCACTTATTACCACTGCCAGGATGTCGAGCGGATGGCTGTCTCGTTAGGAATGATAATGATGTTAATCACCTTTATTGGTACGTGCTGTTCCAGGAACTGTGCTAAGCACTCATGAGGTTTTAGAGTCGATCTCTGCACCCAGGCAGGCAGCTGGACATTATACTCACCCTTTGAAAGGTGAGAAAACTGAGTCTCAGAGAAGGTAGGAAAGCTTCCCTCGATCACACAGTCAGTAGGGGGTTAGCCAAAATTGGAATTCTAGTTCGTCAGACCCCTCAGCCCAAGTCCTTGGCCCCCTGGCCACACCTCGCCCCTGGGAAACCATCGGGCTAATGGGAGACACAGCCCTTAAATGAACGAGCGTGAAGTAACACATGACGGTAACAGATGATGATGAAGATAATGTCACGCGGGAAACAACAGCGGAGGGAATGGGGTTACTTCAGATCAGAAGGGTAGCAAGACTCCTCTGAGAAAGAACGAGGCCTTCAGAGGAGGTGGAGAAAATCTGAGCTGGTGAAGTGAGGGGACTTTCCAGGCAGAAAGGAGAAAGGTCCCTCCCCACCTTCCTCTTCAGCCTTCTGCTAGCAGGCCAGTCGAAAAACACCACCACCCAACATTTATCCAGAATTGACGAAATGCCAGCCACTTCTGAAAGTGATCCCCATAGACTGACCATATGTTATATATGTGAACTCATTTAATCTTGAAAATAAGCCAACAAGGCAGGTAATTTCATTCTCTTTTTTTAATGTTTATTTATTTTTGAGCGATAGCACGTGCCAAGGGGCAGAGACATGGGGACAGAGGATCTGAAGCAGGTTCTGCACTGCCAGCACAGAGTCTAACACAGAGCTCAAACTCATGAACCATGAGATCACGACCTGAGCCACAATCAAGAGTTGGATGCTTAACAGACTGAGACACCCAGTGGCCCCTCTCTCTCTTAAAAAAAATTTTTTTTTAATGTTTATTTATTTATGAGAGAGAGAGAGGGAGATTGGCAGAGAGAGAAGGAGACACAGAATCTGAAGCAGGCTCCAGGCTCTGAGCTATCAGCCCAGAACCCCACGCGGGGCTTGAACTCACAAACCACAAGACTAACTTAGATGGACGCTTAACCAACTGAGCCACCCAGGCACCTCTCCCTCTCTCTTTTTTGTAAAGTTTATTTATTTTTGAGAGAGAGAGAGAGAGAGAGAGAGAGAGAGAGAGACAGAGTGCAAGCAGGGCAGGGACAGAGAGAGAGGGAGACAGAATCCAAAGCAGGCTCCAGGCCCCAAGCTGTCAGCACAGAGCCCAACGCGGGTCTCAAGCCCACGAACCTCAAGATCATGACTTGAGCCAAAGTTGGACACTCAACCAACTAAGCCACCAAGGCACCCCCTCTCTATTTTTTAAAGAGGATAAAACTGAGGCACCAAGAGGTTAAGGTCCTTGGCCAAGGCCTCACCTCTGACAAGCAGTGGAGAGGTAAGGCTCGGTCAGAAGCATCTTGGCTCCCAACCCCATACTTTCAGTGACTACACTACATCCATCACCCCCTCTTGTCCAGTAGGCCCAACCTGACTGAGGCTGACAGCTTATGTATAGCTTCAGACATTTGTCCTCAGCACTGCCAAGGTCACAGAAGACCTCTATCACCTTTAGGTGGCTTAGGAGTAAGTCTCCTGCACCTGACTCCCCCAGCCTGCCCTGAGGGCCTCCGTCTACGGCTGCTCCAATTCTCCCTCGGTTCAAATGGAAACACACCAATTATCATTCATATTCCCTAACCCCAGCTTCCCACCAAATGAAAACAGTATATGAAATTACAATAGCTCACGAACCCAGGGTTACCAAAGGTTTTCCAGACGCTCGAAGGAATGCCTCCCACATCAGAGGGAGTTGGACCGAGAAACTTTGCATTACTAATTCATGCCTTGCCCTCTAAATGCCAAGAGCAAAGCAAGAAAGAATAAAGGAAAATGCCCACGCCTGCTGTGTACCCATGGATACACCAGCACATTCAACCCTAGACATCCCCAGATTCTGGACCCCTAGCCCACATCTGCAAGGACCTCTCTGCATCCTTCCAACATCCTGGGATAACTCCCGTGGGGGCAGAAAGGCATGCGGACCCCGTCACTACAACTTGGGGTATGAAGTCGTCAGGAAGGATGAAGACAGGACACGTTCTGGAAGCAACTAGCCATGGGCTGTTTCAGGTCTGGAAGACTGATTGCTTCAGATTATCTAATCAGAGAAGGCAATATAAATAGGCAGTGTTTCCCACCCAGTCCAGCAAAACCGCACTAGAGAAACAGATGCCAGACCAAGAATTTTGGCTCAGAGCCACGTAATTTAAGCCAGCCTCCAGGTGAGAGTCTAAAGTGAAAAATTCAGCAGCATCCAAGTGATGAGGGACCGAGAGGAATTCCCACACCCCTCTCCTGGGAAACACTGAACCAGAGAGACCGCTCCTTGATCAAGAACACGCAGACAGAACCCGGCAATAGCAACATCACTGCAGGACATATTTATGAGAACTTCTAAAACACATCCGAACACAAGCATCACTAAAAGTTCTCAGCAAAATCCTCACCAGGAAAAGCACCACTGCGCATTTTTACACAGCATTTGTGTCATGTTTTCAAAGAGGACAGAAAATACAACCCCTGTTTTTAGAAAAGAGAGAAAGGTAAAAGATGAAATGAAACCAATAGGTTGAGCAGGAAGCTGAAATGAAAGAAGGCTCATTTACATCAGAAAGCATGTAAGGGAACCAAAGGAAAAAACACAAGCAAAGAAATAAAATTCCCATTGGAACCAGAAAAGGACAGAATCAACATGCAGAAAATCAAATCCATGATGGAGACAGTGTACTTGAAAAGCTCTCCAAGGACACAGAGATCTTTAAAGAAAACCTTGAGGAACATGACAAACAGACATCTATCTAGGAGGGCTAACAGAGATCCAACCAAGGTAAAGTCTGGGAGAGGGGGGAAAAAAAACCAAAAGAGGCCAAAACACTAACAAGTCCTACCAGAAGAAATCCCTGCATCTTGAGTCTGTAGGGGGGTGGGAGGGAGGGTAGGGTGTGTGATGGGCATTGAGGGGGGCACCTGTTGGGATGCGCACTGGGTGTTGTATGGAAACCAATGTGACAATAAATAAATAAATAAATAAATAATAAAATAGCTTAACAGTATCACCTCATTAAAGACTTTAAAAAAAGGAAAGAAAGATCTCAGTGATGGGGAATGCGGAGGTTGAGAATCAATCAACTTTGTTTCTTTATTTCTCTTCTTGCAGAACTTCTTAACTTCAAAAAATTAAACCCCCCACTCTCACACCCCAACTCTCCAAAATGGTAGGCAAAAAAATTAGGCAGACTTCAGAGAACATTAAAATACCAGGATACAAACTGAAAAAGAAAGAAATATTGCAAACTTCAGAATTCTAAAACCGGTGAGGTGGGCCTTCAGATGAAAACGAAGGAGGAAAAGTTCTCCTGTGTGAAGAACAAAATATATATAACTATCCACTTAAAAAATGACTCTATCCTGCAGTGCCAGAAAATAACTACTTAAAAATTAAAATAAACAAGCCTTAAATCATGGGAGAATGCCAAAAGGAACCAACTGAAAGAGCTCCCAGTGGCCAAAGCTAGAAAAATTTGAATAAGAAAATAAACAGTGATAGTACTACATTTACAACCCAAGGAGTAAAATAAATATCCAGGCGTTCATCTGATATAAATAAATGAATTACTTATCAGAAGTTGCCTGCAGGCTAAATCTGGCCCAATGCCTGTTTTAAAAATAAAGATTTATTGGGACGTACCGATGTCCATTCATTTATGTATCATCTATGGGTGTTCCAAACCACAAAAGTAGGGCTAGCTGTGTAGTGGAGACTGCATGGTCCATAAAGTCTAAAATATTTGCTATCTGGCCTATAACAGAAAAGGTTTGCTGACTCTGGAAGAAACAAACAAGTAGGGGAGAAAATACCAATATCCCTTACAGAAGAATTCCACATAAGGAATGTAAAAAAAGGAATAAGGGAAATAGAAAAATCACCACCAGAATACCACAGAAATAATTGCTATAGAAAAGATCCACAGACAGATGCTAAAATTAGTGGGTAACATTTTGAAGAGAAATGAGATATTTGGATAGCATCAAAATATCCCCCAGCATACTTTCTGACCACCATGGTAATTGTAACAGACGCCCACCTACTGATATTCCCTCCTTTAGGGGTTGGAGCTTAATTCCTCTCCCCTTGAGTGACAGGGCTTAATGACTTCTTTCTAATGAGTAGACGATGTGAAGGGAAAAACAGTAACTACAGTGGAGGAGAGATATGGCAAAGACCGTGATCAAGGCTATGTCGTCCATGATAAATCGTGCTGATGCCATGTATACTCCTGACACGGTTCACTCGCAAGGGCACTTCCCTCTGCAGTGTAATTCCCCAAACCCAGCATCTCATGAGGAAACACTAGACAAACTCACACTGAGAAACTATCTACGAAGGTCTTGTAATGCAAGGAAGGATGAAGGTACTGTCTCAGACTAGAGGACACTGAGGAAGCAACAACCAGATGCAATGTGGTATTCTGGACCGGATTGTGACACAGGAAAGGATGTCCGTGAAATACTGGTGAAATCTTGATGAAGTCCACAGCTTAGGCCATAATGCAGCACCAATGTCAATTTCTTAGTTCCAATAAATGTGCATGGTATAAAATGTAAGTAACTGTGAAAAGTGGTTCAAGGGGAGACGGGAACTCTGTGCCCCATCTTCATAGTTCTTCCAAAAGTCTATGATTATTCCAAATGTTTTTTAAAAAGTATAAGTGTACCATTTAGTACACACAATTGTATAATGAAACGAAGGACAAAAAAGAATCTGAATAGTAACCACGATCATAAAACCTAACAAATTTTAAGCACTCGTTATGTACTTATTTGCTCAGTGATAGAAATGAAAAGAATGAGCAAAGACATATCAGGCAGTACCAAAATTTGTACAGAATATCAAAGTAAAATTAAGGAGCAAAATGAAGACATTTTAAATTAAAAATATTCACTAAATATATAATAGGCATGAACTTTTCTACAGCAAATAACAGATCAAACAATCACTAAAAAATTTAACAGAAATTGACAGAAGCAACTTGAACTGAAGACTTAAACTCAGTACTTTCAGACATGGAGAAATCAAGCAGATGGAAACTAGAGATATAAGAAATCTGAATAATGTAAATATGATAGGCATTCTAGTAAATATTGCAGGTATTTGTATAAACAAAAACTTTTAACTTCATAATTTGTAAAGAATATAAAATCTACCCAAAAAATCTACAGAAAACCACTTTGGAACACTTATAAAAATTGATTATAAACTAAAATATGAGAGAAAAATTAATAAATGTCAGAAAGAAAATATTGTACAGACTGTGTTCTCTAAATACAATGCTACAACACTAAATGAAAGCACAATTTAAAAATAAATCCTAAACAAGATTACAAATAAAAAAATAATGGTAACTGGTAAAATCAGCAACCATCAGATGAAGGCCTAAGAAAATTCATAATAATGATTTTTTAAAAAGTAAAAACTGAACACATACATATTATCAAAGTAGTTGGGATGTGGAAAGAAGGAAGGAAGGAAGGAAGGAAGGAAGGAAGGAAGGAAGGAAGGAAGGAAGGGGGGGAGGGAGGGAGGGAGGAAGGGAGGAAGGAAGGAAGGAGTTCAATATCAACACTGACTAATCAGTAAATGAAAAATCACTCTTGGGAAGTAAGAAGAAAGAATAAATGCCAAATTAGAAATTAACAAACTAGAAAATACACCAAAGATGAACCTACTGACACTCAAAAAATGAAAATAAAGAGCAAAGATGGAAGAGTAGGCAGTTCTAAAAGCCTGCCCCTCCAGAGAAACACCAAAAATCAAGCAAAAACATCAGAATCAACTCTTTCAGAATTCTGGAAAACAAAGTTAATAGCAACCAAACAAACACTAAATCAAGAAAAACACAACTTAAAAACATCAGGAAAGCTTTGCGTCATTTTTGGTTGCCCATGACCCTCCCATTCTCCAGCTCATCAGCAGTCTTGAACATGGTGGCCCACATTCCCAGGGTAGGACCATGATCCTTGGTTCTGGAGAGAGCAGAGAAGACCTTATCCTCAAAGAACTGTGCTTGTTCTATCTGGTCTTTGGGCTACCTGAAAGACAGATACAAGCACTTGCTTTCATTTTGTTAATCCTGAAACTTACTCGGGTTGGAAAAGTAGCTATGCAGAGTCATTCTTTCAAAACAATGTAAGGCAAGTGAACAATCTGCTGCCAACTGGGGCAAAAGAGTGCTGTTGAGAAAAACAATAGATGCACAGAAAGCCTGGGAGGAAAAGCTGGAGAGTTTCTTCATAAAATTAAAGCATTCAAAAGTGCCCATGTATACTGGAAATTTAGAAAGCTACGCACTTGCCCAGGACAGAATGCATGCTCAGAAAAGACTTAAGCCAGACCTACACTTTTCACTTTTGGCTGATCTCGAGGCTTAGTGCAAGGACAAGTGACAACTAAGGCAGTTGTAAATGGCCTGGCCAGGCACTGAAGGAATGTCCCAACAGAGTGAATCTAGGACAGTCGCGCTTTCTCTTCTTCTTTCTTTCTCTTCCTTCCTTCCTTCCCCTTCCTTCCTTCCTTCCTTCCTTCCTTCCTTCCTTCCTTCCTCCCTCCCTCCCTCCCTTCCTCTTTCTTTCTTTCTTTCTTTCTTTCTTTCTTTCTTTCTTTCTTTCTTTTCCTTATTTCTATATTTATTTCTCCTGGAATACAAGGAAATCTGTTATAAATAACTTCGCAGAAGCTAAAGGAACAGAGACTTCAGAAATCACACATGACGAAGAATATGGACCTTACAAAAAGAGCTTAGAAAAGTCTCTAAACAAACATCAACAGCCCACAACAAGAAACAAAATCAAGCCTGAGGAGGGGGAAGAGTATGATTTCCAGAGTGACTATATTATAACATTCCAACTGTCCAGTTTTCAACAAAAAAGCTATGAAGCACTCAAATAAACAGGAAATATGACCCTTCATTAACAGAAAAAATTAATAGAAACTACTCCTGAGGAAGGATAGACATTGGACTTGCGAGACAAAGGCTTCAAAATCAACTGTTTTAAATATGCTCAAAGAACAAGAGGAAACCATGGACAAGGAGGTTTCAAAGAGGATAACAATGTCTCGACAAATAGAAAATATCAATAGATATTTTTAAAAATCATAAAAAGGAACCAAATAGAAATTTGGGATCTGAAAATTATAACAGCTTAAATGAAAATTGCACCAGAAAGTTTCACTAGAAGATTTATGCAGACAGAAGGAAGAATTGAAGGTAGCTCAATTGAAATTATCCAGTCTGAGCAGAATGGAAAAAAATGGAAAAAAAAAAAAAAAAACACAGCCCAAGAGATCTGTAAGCCACCATCAAGGGTAACAACATACACACAATAAAAGAGAGGCGAAAAAGAAATGGGCAAAAGGAATATTTGAAGAAATAAGAGCCAAAATTTTCCAAATTTTATGAAATATATGTCTATACATTTAAGAAGTTCAACAAATTCCAAGTAGGATAATCTCAAAGAGATCTACAGGAGACAAATTATAATCAAATAGTTGAAAGACAAATTCACAGAGAGAATCTTAAAAGCAGCAAGAGAGAAATAACACATCATGTACAGGAGGTCCTCAACAAGATTAACAGTTAATTTCTCATCAGGAACTATAGAGGCAAGAAGGCAGTGGAATCACATATCTAAAGTACTGGGTAAAAGAAACTGTCAACCGAGAATTTTACATCTGACAAAGCTACACTTTAAAAATGAAGAGAAAAATTATGATAGTCCCAGATAAATAAAACTGAGGTAATGACATCTCTATTAGACCTGCCCTACAATATATACTAAAAGGAGTCCTTCAGGCTAAAATGAAAGGTAGTAAATTGAAGCCATATGAAGAAATAAAAAACTCCAGAAATGATAAGCAATAAGTAAATATAAAATCCAGCATTACTGTATTTTTTGATTTGTAACTTTTGTTTCCTATATGATTTAAGACAAATGAAAAAAGCAATAATTACATATGTATGTTAATGGGTACATTATATAAAGATATAATTAGTGATAATAATAAAAACAGGTAGAGGGATCTGTACATAAGCTGAGTTTTTCTATGATATTGCAGCTACACTGAAATCAAAACTTAGGATGTTAGTGGTAAACTGCATAGTACCACTAAGAAAATATCTTTAAAATATACAGTAAAGGAAATGACAAGGGAATCAAAACATGATAATACAAAAACTGATTCTTGAGGCAAAGCAATAAAATGGATGAATTACTGATTAATCCCACTGAAGAAGAAATAGAGAAAATACAAATAAAATTAATCATAAATTAAATGAGAATATAACAGATTGAAATTAAACGCATGCAATACCATGTACTCTAATATGGTGAAAGTTTGAAATGCTGGGTGATATGCATATTGTAAAATAATATACACATTAGCAAAAATGACTCAGAAAAAAACTGAAACTGGAAAGAAACAGATATAGTTACTAAAATTAAACATCTGAACAGAATGATAACTACAGGGAAAAATGGGTAATTATTAAATAATTTCCTAAGAAAAGGTTCTAAACTAAAATAAGACTACCCAAAAATCTTTCAGATATTTAAGATATAGGTAGTTCCAATAGTACAGATATTATTTTAGTGCAGAGAGAAAAAATGAAAAGCTTCCAAACGCACTGAACAAGAACATTCAAAAGAAATAATATATTTAAAGAATAAAATATCTTGCACTTACAGATGGTTAAATTTTAAAAGTACGAAGATAACTTTCACATTAATTGGTAAAAGAAGGAAAAATGACATGCTCTTAATAGATGCATTAACAGTCAATTACCCAAATTCTAAATTCACTCCAGACCATCTTCCCTTGAAAAAAAAGAGACTAAAAATATATATAACAAAAAAAGCTATATTAAATTAGCAGTTTGCATAATGTTAACAATAAAATGTAATAGGCACTCCCACTATAGTCAAGATCAAAACAAAGATATATATAATGATTTCATTATTGAGCTATTTTGGGTGAAAGGAACAGCACAAGAAAATATTAAATAGGAAAAAGAGACATGAAGATAGGAAAAAAGTCAAAATTATCATTATTTGTAGATAATATGATTACATATCTTCTATGTCTAGAAAATGTGATATAAAATTTGACCAGAATGTATAAAATTTAGCAAATGATTAAGTATAAAAATAATATTAATAATTCACTATCAACTTTGCTCCAAAATGAAACAACACATTCTCTTCAAATATGCATTAAGTACTCACAAAAACAAGGATATATTACACTGCAAGGAAAATGTCAACACACTAGAAAAACAGAAATCACACAAGCCATAATTTCTCAATTTGTTCTAATAAAATTATGAATCAACAAAAAAATGATAGATAAGAAAAATCTAAGGACTGGCCCTCCATTTTCTACTCAATATGTGGAGTTAGAAGAAAGCACTGCTTCCCACTTTACAACAACAAAGATCCAGACAAACCTATGTTCATGACTTATCTAAAACTCATCAGAGAGCAGGTACTGAGAAAAAAACAACTAGCTCAGAATCTCAGATGCTTGCAGAGAGAGACTAAAGAGGACGCTTATCTCAAGTAGATGCCCCTGGATACCAGCTCTAATGGATAAGGTGAAAAATGCAAGATCAGATGGGAAAATTCAGTGGCATTTTCTTAAAGAAAAATTTTCTTAATGAAAAATTCTTTTTTTTTTTTTGAGTTTTTTTTTCAAAGTTTTTATTTATTTTTGGGACAGAGAGAGACAGAGCATGAACGGGGGAGGGGCAGAGAGAGAGGGAGACACAGAATCAGAAAAAGGCTCCAGGCTCCGAGCCATCAGCCCAGAGCCTGATGTGGGGCTCGAACTCACGGACCCCGAGATCGTGACCCGGACCGCGAGATCGTGACCTGGCTGAAGTCGGAGGCTTAACCGATTGCGCCAGCCAGGCGCCCTTCTTAATGAAAAATTCTTAAAGAAATTTTTTAAATTCCTAAAAAAATTCTTAAAGAAACTATAAGAAATCATCAAGTAAAAATGCAAGAAATCAAGACCATAACAAAAGAGATAAGAATTGTAATTGATAGTGATCAGGAGAATCAACATAACTAATGGAAAAAATCATAAAACTTGAAGGTAGATCAATAGAAATTAGTCAAATAGAAACACATGTTTAAAAGTTGGGAACAGAGGTGGGGGGAAGGGTATCTAAGATCTGTAGAACAAAACCAAATAGTCTGACATAGATGTCATTGGCATCCCAGAGTGAGAAGAAAGGGAGAATGGGCAGAAAAAATATTTCAAATATTAACAGTCAAAAATGTTGAAAATTAGTGATAGTACAAGACCACTAATCCACAGAGCAGGATAAATGCTCCCCCCAAAAAAGAACATAATATAATACAATATACCAAGTCATAGCATACTGGAACTGCAGAAAAACAAAATACAGAGAGAAAATTTTGCCATCAGAGAGAAAGAACACATATCATATAAAAGAACAAAAATAACTATTACATCAGATTTCTTATCAAAAACCATGCATGACATAGCAGTGCTATCAACAACAGCCAAAGTATGGAAAGAGCCCAAATGTCCATCAACAGATGAATGGATAAAGAAGATGTGGTATATATATACAATGGAGTATTACTCGGCAATCAAGAAGAATGAAATCTTGCCATTTGCAACAACGTGGATGAACTAGAGGGTATTATGCTAAGCAAAATCAGTCAGAGAAAGAAAAATATCATATGACTTCACTCGTATGTGGAGACACAAAACAAATGAACATAAGGGAAGAGAAGCAAAAATAATACAAAAACAGGGAGGGGGACAAAACATAAGAGGCACTTAAATATAAAGAACAAACTAAGGGTTGCTGGAGAGGTTGAGGAGATGAATAAATGGCCAAGGCGCATTGAGCAACACACTTGTTGGGATGAGCACTGGGTGGTACACAGAGAGGATGAATCACTGGAATCTACTCCTGAAATCATTATTGCACTATACACTAACTAACTGGGATATAAATTAAAAAATAAAATGTATAAAAAATAAAAAATAATAATAAAAAAAGAAAAAGGTTATTTTAAGATAATAAACATATATATACACCGAAAACAAACAAACAAAACATGTGTGCATGACAGCACAGAGAGAAATAATATCTTCAAAGGGATTAAAAAAAAAAGACTATCAATCAACAACTTGATTTCCAGCAAAAATATCTTCCATAAAGGAAAAAGCAAGATTTCTCGGACAGAAACTAAGGGACTTCACCACCAGTAAATCTACTCTACACAGAATTTTAAAGGAAATTCTTCAGATGAAGGAACAGGACACCAGACAGGAACTTGGATCTACACAAAGAAATAAAGAACACTGGGAGGGGGATAAATGAAGGTAAAAATAAAAATTTTTCTTACCTTGAATCGCTCTAAAGTTAAATGTCTTAAGTAAAAAGAGCAATGACATATGTATGTTCATAGCAAATGTGAAAGTAATGTGAAAGACAACAATAAGACAGAAGGGGGAGAGGAATGGAAATATACTGTTGCAAGATCATAAAACTACATGTGAAACAGTGTAAGCTACATGTGGGTAAACTGGGTAAAGATATGTAAACTTTAGGGCAAATATTTGAAAACATAAACAGGAGGTGTAAATAATTGTGAAGGTTAAAAAAAAGCATCATGAGAATTTTAATTCACCTGAGGGCAGAAAAAGCAGAAAAAAAATGAAACAAAGAACAGATGGGTCAAATAAAAAACAGCTTGCAAAATGCAAGATTTTAATACCATTATATAAATAATTACATTAATGTAAATGGCATGAACATCAACTTTAAAAACTCATATGGTCAAACTGGATGAAAAGCATGACTCCACTATATGCTGTTATGGGGGGGGAGGGGTTGTTTATTTATTTTGAGAAAGAGAGAATGTGAGCAAGCAGGGGAGGGGCAGAGAGAGAGAGAGAATAGATTCCCAAGCAGGATCCACACAGTCAGGGCAAAGCCCAATGCAGGGCTCAATCTCACAAACCATGAGATCATGACCTGAGCCAAAATCAAGAGTCAGAAGCTTAACGGACTGAATCATCCAGGTGCCTTTCTATTATATGCTATTGTAAATAATCTTTTAATATAAAGACATAGCTAGGGTACAAGTAAAATGATGGGAAAATATACTGTGAAACAATAATGAAAAGAAAGCTTGGATGGTTATATTAATATCAGACAAAGTAGAGTTCAAGACAAAGAATAAAACTAAAGAAAAACAGGAACCTAACACAACAATAAAAGAGTCCATTCTCTAAGAATCTATCCAGTCCAAAATTTTTATGCACTTAACAAAGTTATAAATACATGAAGCAAAACTGAGTGAACTGGAAGAAGATTTAGACAAAAATACACAATTATGGTTGAAGATTTCAACATTACTCTCAGTAATTAACAGAGGAAGAAAATATAAATCAATAAGGAAACAAAATACTTTAAAAACATAGTGCACACAGAGAACTACCACACTCTGGGCCATAAAACAAACCATAGAAAGTTCTGAATAGAAATCATTAAAACTGTGTTCTCTGACCGTAACAACATGAAACTACCAATTAAAAAAAATACATCTGGAAATCTCACCCTTACACATACTTCTAAAATTAACCCATGGGGCAAAAAAGTCGTAAGAAAAATTTTAAAAATATTTTAAACTAAATAATAGTGAAAAGAAGGTAACATATTCAAATTCATGGGAGGCAGGTAAAACAGCATTCAGAGGGAAATTTATAGCATTCTGTGCTTATTAAGAAAAGAAGAAAAGTCTAAGCCTCCACCTTAAAAAACTACAATGAACAAATTACACTCAAAGCTAGCAGAAAGAAGAAAATAAATGTAAGAAAAGAAATAAATGTAAGAAAAATAAATGAACTTAAAAACAGTAAGATTACAGAGAATATCAATGAAACCAAAAGCTAGTCCTTTGAAAGCATTATAAAACTGGTAAACTTCTTTTTTTTTTTTTTTAATTTTTTTTTTCAACGTTTATTTATTTTTGGGACAGAGAGAGACAGAGCATGAACGGGGGAGGGGCAGAGAGAGAGGGAGACACAGAATCGGAAACAGGCTCCAGGCTCTGAGCCATCAGCCCAGAGCCCGACGCGGGGCTCGAACTCCCGGACCGCGAGATCGTGACCTGGCTGAAGTCGGACGCTTAACCGACTGCGCCACCCAGGCGCCCCAAAACTGGTAAACTTCTAGCCAGACACAGGAAAAAAAAAAAAAGAAAAGAAAGTGAAAAGACAATTTACCTACAACAGGAATTAAAGAGTGAATGGACACCAACAGAGACCCAGATATGCTTAGATGTACCATCCATGGCTGCCATGGGCTGGGGGAACACAGAGAAGTTTAGGGCAGTGAGACTACTCTGTGCAGTATGATGCTGGACACATGTCATATACAGGTCTCCAAACCCATAGCATGTGTAACACCAAGAGTGGCCTTAATGTAAACTACAGGCCTTGAGTGATAATGATGTGTCAATGTACGCTCATTAATTAAAAAAAAAAAAAAGACAAATGATAGATTGATGAGATACTGACATATATAACAAAGGGTTGATATCCAGACTATTAAAAAAACACTTTTAAATCAATTGAAAAAATTAAAAACCAATAAAAATGGGCCCAAAAAAAAGATAAAAAATTCAAAGAATTAAGAATGAACACAACAAATTAAAAATGAAGGTCGATCTCATCCTTGATCAGGAAATATAAAAACAAAACAATGAGAGAGTTAGGCAGAGATAAGGTTGATAATATATGTTGGCAAGGGTGTAGGGAAAAAGACAACCACGCGTGCCCTTGGTCAGAGTGTAAAATGGTATCTCCTCTAGGGAGGGTAATTGGGTACCTACAGAAAATTTTAAAGCACGTTTAACAGACATCTTAAAATGTTTTAAATGCCCCCTGCCACACACAGGGTATATAGAGTCACATTATACTAGCTGAGTCCAAAGGGACCCTGGACAGAAAAAATGTGTGTCTTTTCTGAACAATAGCATTCCACTTCCTGCTCTCTCTCTTTCATGCTAGTTAGTACCCAAGGATGCCCTGAGTTGCTTCTGGTTGCAGGTAAGGAATAGTCCAGCCTCCAACATAGGCCTGGGCCCCTGAGGGACTGGGTGGAACTGAACACCCCACCAACCATCCCTGCACCTACAGGAGGACTGAGAAATAAACCTTTGTTGCACTGATCTCCTGGGGAAAAAAAAAAAAAACTGCACAAACCCTTGACCCAGAAATTTGGATTCTGGTATCCAATTCTGGGAAAAGAACGAAGTGTAGACTATAAGTAACCACCTATCCAAGGAGCATGGTTAACAGAACTAAAATAGAGCTCGATGCTTTGAAAGGACAGTAGGATCCCACTTATGTTAAAATATGCATATGCATGGGGCGCCTGGGTGGCTCAGTCAGTTAAGTGTCCGACTTCGGCTCAGGTCATGAGGCTCAGGTCATGATCTTGTGGTTCACGAGTTCCAGCCCCATGTCAGGCTCTGTGCTGACAGCTTGGAGCCTGGAGCCTGCTTCCGATTCTGTGTCTCCCTCTCTCTCTGACCCTCCCCCCTTCATGCTCTGTCTCTCTCTGTCTCAAAAATAAATAAACGTTAAAAAAAATATATGCATATGCAAATGACAAAGGTCTAGAATAATCCACTGCTAATTGTCTGTAACCACTGCCTAATCATTAAAAATGGCTGGCTCTCAGGGCACCTGGGTGACTCAGTCGGTTGGGTATCCGACTTCAGCTCAGGTCATGATCTCATACTCCGTGAGTTCAAGCCCCGCGTCGGGCTCTGTGCTGACAGCTCGGAGCCTGGAGCCTGCTTCGGATTCTCTGACTCCTTCTCTCTCTGCCCCTCCGCCTCTCACTCTGTCCCTCCTTCAAAAATAAATAAACATCAAAAAAAAATTTTTTGTAAAAATGGCTGGCTCTCAAGCAGGGAGTGGGATGGGAAGGAGGCACCAAGGGGGTCTTTCATTTTTATTCAATATTCTTCTGTATTGTTTAACTTTTCTCAATTGCAAGCTATTTATGTAGCCTCAGTGCCACATTTAAATCAATAAAAATATATATATTTTTAGGGGTACCTAGGTGGCTCAGTCAGTTAAGTGTCTGACTCTTGATTTAAGCTCAGGTCATGATCTCACGGGTCATGGGATCGAGTCCCACACTGGGCTCCATCATGACAGCATGAAGCCTGCTTGGTATTCTCTCTCCCTCTCCCTGCCCCTCCCTCACTCTTGCTCTACCTGTGTCTCTCAAAATAAATAAACATCATATATATGTACATACATATATATGATGATAAACGTCATGTTTATCATGATGATATGTTTATCATCATATATATGTATCTACATATATATGATGTTTATTTAAATGTTATGTATATATGTATATATGTATATATGGATATACACACATATATACATATATAGGGGCACCTGGGTGGCTCAGATCATGATCTCATGGTTCCTGAGTTTGAGCCCTGCGTCAGGACTCTGCTGACATCTCAGAGCCTCGAGCCTGCTTTGGGTTCTGACTCTTTCTCCCTCTGCCCCTTCCCCACTTGCACTCTGTCTGTGTCTCTCAAATATATATAAACATTTAAAAAATTAAAAAATAAAAAACATATTTTTTTAATTAATGTATTTCCCATACAACTTAAATGACCAGCGAGAAGACATAATGGGAAGCATGAACACATTCTAAAAAAGAAACCAAAAAGATTAAAATAGCAAAGTTTAACTTGAACAAGAAATATTGAGAAACCAGAAGAAAAGCCACAAAGTCCTGCAGAGATATTTTAAAGGGCTCAAATGAATGGAGCAGTATGTACAATGTGTTTGGATGGGAAGTCTTCATATATTAAGGATGTCAGATTGCAACAAGCTAGTCGATAAATATAATGCAGTTACAACCCAAATCCCAGTGGGGCCCATTTTCAGAACTGTACAGAATGATTCTCAAGTACCTCCGGGAGAATTAAACAAAAATAGTCAAGAAGTTTTGAAAAAGAAGGATAATGAGGAAGCACTGCCACAATTACATAATAAAACAGTATAAAGCCGCAATCATTGTCTGTGTAGTATTGGGGCGGAGGAAGAAAAAAATCAGCTGAACCAGACAGAAAGCCCACATACACACCTTAGTAAACAGAAAATCTATTTTTTTTTTAAAGTAGCATCAAAAATCAATGCCAAATGTTAGAATTCCTGGATTAGTGGCACTGGAACAATTAAATAGGGATGAGATGGAAAACACATCCTCACTTCACAGTAGAGGGATAAGAGTTTGGGGTTTATTTACCAATTCATTCCAGGTGGTCTCAACAGTCAGAAAGTTAAAACACACACACAATACTACACACTCCCCACTCCACACACAAAACCATGAAATCCAAGAAAATAAAAAAAGAATAAAGGTAAATAGCCATCTGATTTTTAGCTGAAAGATATCCTACAGTTTTTAAAGTTTATTCATTTATTTTGAGAGAGAGAGAGAGAGAGAGAGAGAGGAGAGAATCCCAAGCATGCTCTGCACTGTCAGCACAGAGCCCAATGCGGGGCTCGAACGCACAAACCATGAGATCATGACATGAGCCAAAGTCAGGTGTTTAAATGATGGAGCCACCCAGGTACCCCAAGATAGCCTACATTTTAAAAGAATATTAAAAAAAAGGAATACTTTTTCATTCAAAAAAAACGGTAGATAAACAGAAACAAAATCAAATGGCACACAGTAAAATGGAAAAAAACAAGGCCAATGTCAGATAAAGCTTACTTAATAAATCAACCTATGAGGATCTCAAGAATATCATCAAGAAATGTACATAAATGAGCATAGGACAGGAAGAAAGTGTTCACAGATGGGATACACAAATGGCTATTCAATATGTAAAAACATTTTATCTCATAAAAGAACAAAAAATGTACACAAAAACAAGAAGGAGATTGTGGTGTTTAATCCATCAAATTAGCAATGATTTCTTTGAAAATCAATAATGCATTGAAGCTGGCGAGGGGGAGGTGGGATGGGCACGCTTGAGGCAGCACTGTGAAATAGTACAACTTTCAGAAAGGGCTGTGACCATAGGTATTACGAGTCTTCACCGGTCCCTGTGCTTTGACCCAGCAAGGTCTCCTCAAGGACTCCGAAAACTTGGCAAAGCATCAAGCATGTTTACTGCAGCGTTAACGGGGAAATTAACTAAAACCTAACCCTCTCACAAAGAAGTTAAGAGGAAACATGCATGCTCTAAAAATTGTATCTAACAAATAGGCTTTGATGATGCGGATAAGCGATGAAATATTAAAGTGATGAAGTATTAAACACAGTGATTTTCATACCTGCAGGGAATTCTAGGTTGTTCCAGTAATGGCTTTCAGTGACCCAATCTTTCTGTGCCCATGCCCCTTTGCAGTGCCACTTTCCCTCTCTTGCCATCAGGGGTGGAGTCTGTTTTCCAACCCTTGAATCTGGACGAGCCTTGTGACTTGCTTTACCCCACGGAACGTGGTCGAAGCGACGTTATTCAACTGCAGATGCTAAATAAGCCTTAGGAGACACTATAGCTTCTACCTTTTGCCTCCTTGGTTCACTGCTCTGAAAGCAGCAATGAAGAGGCTAGTCCAGCCTACTGAAGAATGACAGGACATGGGGAACCCAGGCATCTGCCAGAAGTGGAAGCCAGAAGGGTGGGTGTGGCCCTGTTGGACCTTCCGTCCCAGCTACATGAGTGAGCCCAGATGTCACCAACACAGGCACCCACCGATCAAGAGAAACTATGAACTTATTTTCAGCCACTGAGTCTACAACTGATACACCACAATACAAAATTTTATTGCAGAGTTAGCTCAGTCATGTAGCATATGACACACATAACCCTCAACAAAAAGAAGAAAATGTTAACAGGGATATAAGACCTTATTTATAGAATTATCTCAAACACGTAGAATACACACACACACACACACACACACACACTCACACACACGGGTGAGAAGGGCAGAAGGGATGTTAATAGGAATGTTATTTCCAGGAAGTAGGATTAGAGTTAATTATCTTCTTTATACTCTTATATTTACAAAGTTTCCTTTTATTCATAGAAAATCTACATCTATAGCATTACGATGAACTAAGTTATCTCACCAACTACACTGTGGATTCCTTGTTAGCAGAAGCTATGTCTTTCAACCGTGAACTATGACGCTTGTCACACAGTAGGCGTCCAATAAATGTTTGATAAATGAAAGAACATGGGCAGCCTTAGGCTTGTTACCTTCCCAGATTCAGGACGGGGCTGCAGCTGTTGGAGTCCACCATACCCTGGATTGCCCTAACATCCCCTGGTGGAGACAGGTGCCCATGGGTCAATGGCCACTCATCCCAGATACCCTACAGAAGGTCTCCTAGTCAGCCTGTGGCGGCTCAGGCCATAGGGACTGTGGGGTCCTCTAGGGACCATTCTGGTTACCCTGCATCATCCTCGGACTCAAGGAGAGAGACAAGTGACCAGCCCTTCCCCCAGAACTGGAACGTAGGGGCCAGGGTCTACTCCATGCCTGGATCCTGTAAATGGGCTCCCCTGAGTCCTGCTCCCTGATGGGGATTCCCCAATCCCCTCCCAGAACCACACCTAGCCTTGCCCAGCCTTGGATAACATCCTCACCCTGTGTAACCAACGTGCTGGAATCAAACCTTGCATCCAGGTAGGCATAGGGGCCCCACTCCCCCTTTCCCAGCTGCACAGCTCTCTGTGTGCCCCTCACAGCTGCTTACACTCAACCCCAAAGCTCACATGGGGTGACTTCTTGAGCTGCACAAGGTGGCAGATGTGTGCATGCGGTTGGGGGGGCTGGACAGTGAAAGTGACCAGTAAAAACTCAAATACCTGAGTTGAACAAAATGTTTGTTTGCCCCATTGATCAGTCAGATACATCAGGCAGTGCTCTCTGAATACTCACCAACTAACTCCCTTCTTTCCTTTCTTACCCTCCACTTACCCATGCCAGACATCACTAATCAATCGCAGCCTCCACCCCAATCCCCCAGACAAACCCAAGATGCTCCGCACACAATGTAGTACACAAAAGCACTGAGCGAATTATTTCTTCAGTATAACACTCCAGACAGCCAAGGCTACCCTCTCTAGTTGTGTGATTTTAAATACCCTGGAAAGAAGGCAACCTCAGAGAGGCCAGAACCCAAAGCCTCCTCAGGTTGGCTTCCCCAAATTCCAGACATTTTAGTGGCGTCATTCTGATGTCCAGACCCAACACTGAAGTCATAATCCTTTCCTAATTTTTAACAGAATTCATGTTTACATAAAAAAAAAAATCCTTGTTTATAACAGAATGACCAAGTCCAGCACTCTACAGAGACAGCCCCATAAAGTTAGGGGAACGCAGTTTATGTGAGCCCGGGCATGGGTCAAGCACTGGTATTTCAAGGGCACTATAAGGCACAAGCATTTCATCACCTTTTTCTGGGAAAACTTTAGTAAGAGATCGTCGATGTCCCTTGGACCGTAAGTGCTTTCTCTCCAGTAGGATGTCAGGATACTGAGGCAGGCTACAGCACAGCACCTTACAGTTACCCAGAAAGCAAGGCAGATAGTATCCCTTCCAGAAGGGCTCCGGCACCAAGCTCCTCATTGCTGGGGCAAAGACAGTGCCCTTCCCTCCCCAGTATCCCATCGGAAGGTTGAGGAAGATGTCAGGTCAATGGAAAAAGCCAAATGAGGGGCGCCTGGGTAGCTCACTTGGTTAAGCGTCCTACTCCAGGTCAGGTCATGATCTCACGGTTCCTGAGTTCGAGTTCCACATCGGGCTCTGTGCCGACAGCTCAGAGCCTGGAGCCTGCTTCAGATTCTGTGTCTCCTTCTCTCTTTGCCCCTCCCTGGCTCACACTCTGTCTCTCTCTCTCTCAAAAAAAATGAATAAACATTAAAAAAAATTTTTTTTAAAGAAAGGAAAAGCAGAATGGGATGGATACATGAGAGGAAACTCTCAATCATCCAAGAGGAATTGAAAAAGTCACATCCTTATCAGGGGACAGCCTCACCACTCTCCTCCAAGGGTGCCAACACATCCCATTTTGAGGATGAGACTCAGAGAGGATTTCCATCCAGGAGAAAACTCAACCTACCCCTTGACTGCAAAAGGCACCATTGTACCCAAGAGGCAATTGATAAATATTCACTGAGAGTCAGACTTCCTTTTAAAATTGAATGAATGAATGAATGAATGACATGTGGTTTTTTCCCCTTATAAACGGAAAGTACTAGACACTCATTTTGGAGTACAAATTGTTCTCGGTTCCAAATAATGAAGACAGAGCAGACAGGAATCAGGTAATGATGGAATCTTTATTATGAAGTAAAATTGATGCAATCTTTATTTGTTATCAAGCAAGATGAGGCAATTACCTATCTACATTCTTATTTTTAAATACAAAGATAAAAACGCTCTTCGGGCCACGCAGCCCGTTTGCAAATGGAATAGAAGCGTAAGTCGCCGTACAAGAGAAAATACAAATAGGAAAGGTACAGTGAGTTCTGCTGGAACTTGTTTTGAAGGCACAAATCTGTTCCAACGTAAATCATAGGAGGGGACAACTGGGGCCTAATGTGAATCTGGCATCTGCTGGTACACAATTTTCGCCCGCGAGAAATACTAGGGGAGGCAGAAGCCCACGCCGGCCGATCGGAGCCCCCGAGGACGCACCGAACGCGCACACACTCACAAGGCCGTCCGCTGCCTCCATTCCCCGTGTGCGTGCCGTCCACGCCGTCCTCGGGTCAGGCAGCCCTCCTCGCCCCACCTCGGGGTCACTCCCACGCTGCTGGCCTTCTCATAGCCCCTTCTGCAGGCCTGTGTGTTTCTCGGCTGCTTCCTACATGCACAACTGTGCCCCCTTCTTTCTTTACTGTCCCTGACAAACGTTTTGACTTTTGTGCCTTAACCCCCGCTCTTCCCGTAAGCCCTGATTCTGGAGAGCGTGGTGATGCTGAGGAAGACCCAAGTCACATGACAGCACGCTCTACCGTACGTGGAAGAACGTTCTTCATGGCTGATTACTTAAAGGCAGTAACGCAGCATTACACAATGCCACTACCCTTGTAGCAGTCACCTGCCAGCATTTACCAGGTTCTGTCCATGTCCTTTGAGCAAGTAATCCCATATCTTTGGGCCAAGTAAAACATAATTCAGTGAGGATTGTGGACATAATCCAACATGAAAAAGGAAACTAGATGTGTGCATGAAGATGCTCATTGTGATACCGATGTGTGTGTGTGTGTGTCTGTACAGCTACAAGCATTGCAACTACAAAGGCTGTGTAACCAAATGGCAAACGATCGTAACATATTGTTTGCGAAGTGAAGGGGGGAGAAAGGGATGTAAACTGAATAGTATGAAAACAAAAGCTGAGAAGACAATGGTATTTGCTCACATGCGCACACAAGTGGGATTTGCGTTTTGAATTTTTAGAAAGCCGAGTCACCGAGAAGGGTTTTAAATATGCTAATTTTCAGTTGTGCTAAAAATCAGAAATAGTTCTTCACTGCGTATCACATACCCAACGCACTATTTATTTCAAGACGTGAAGGAAGTGATTTGAAATTTTAGTTTCCTGAATACATATTTTTGTAACGGGACCAATCTGAATCCTGAACCACAGCTGGTTATCTTCAGTAGTCACTAAAACTAATTTGCAGCCCTGATTCTTGCTGTAAATAGGGAAACAATAGGCCCTCTGCAACACGTCAACACACAGGGCAAAACATACCAACGGAAAGTAAAGGTTTTGTCAAAGGCCTGGCAAACAACTCGAAGCTTGCCCGTTGACTGTGTTCATAGGAGAAAAGCGGGTGGGAGGGTTTGATGTAAGCAGGGCTATTACCAATGAAGACGACTTTCTGGACAAACCAGACAGCCAACAGGAAGTGGGGTGTTTTCATGTTTAGCACAGGAGAAATCACCCAATGGAAAAATACGAAGTCCGTATCTTGAGCCATTGGGGTCAAAATCTCTTCAGCAGCCCAACGTCTCAAGCAGAGAACGAGATGCTGACTGTGGGGTGGGGAGGGTTGAGGGTGGGCAGGCAGGCCTGCACGCACACCTGGGAGGGGGCAAAGGCGGAATTACTTGGAATGTTTAACAGAAAGTCCTGTTTTTATGAACAGTTCATGAGTCAGCCTTCCCACACCAGAGAGTTCTCTCCTCCTCTGAACACCTGGGAGGCATTGTAGACCAGAGTGCTCAGGCTTTGCATCCTAACAGCTGTGGGATTCAATGGAAGCTACCTGCTGTGTGACCTCGGCAAACGACGTTACCTCTCAGAGCCTCCCTTTCCTCTTCAGAAATGCAGGTATAATAGTATCTCTCGCACGGCTGTTCTGTGGAACAGATGTTTTTATGAGAAACACACCTGGCCCTAAGAGGGGCTTAATAAATACTCATTAAATCTGAAGCTTAATTTTTCAAGAGACAACTCCTATTGCCTCTACTCCCAAAGTTTACGTCAGGCCTGATGTCCCCAGAAGGAACACACTTGATAGGACACTGAGGGAAAGAGAATCCAACAGGATGGAGAATCCTGAAGGATCCATTATCCAACCAACACTGGATCAGGCCAACCAGCTTCACCAGTATGTGTAGGGGACAGTGAGATTGGGAGGCAAGGGAGTGTTAAGTGTTAAGCAATGTTCTTCTCACTAAAAAAAAAAAAAAAATCCAACCCCTGCTCATTGTGATTCAACTGAATGCAATTAAGTTTGTGCCCGCTTTAAAGTCATGTCCAGGGGCACCTGGGTGGCGCAGTCGGTTAAGCGTCCGACTTCAGCCAGGTCATGATCTCGCGGCCCGTGAGTTCGAGCCCCGCGTCGGGCTCTGGGCTGATGGCTCAGAGCCTGGAGCCTGTTTCCGATTCCGTGTCTCCCTCTCTCTCTGCCCCTCCCCCGTTCATGCTCTGTCTCTCTCTGTCCCAAAAAATAAATAAACGTTGAAAAAAAAAAATTTTAAAGTCATGTCCAGAAAGTCCCTCAAAAGTAACCACTTGATCACCTGGGGTCTGTGCGTGAAATCGCCAGTGTAGATTATCGCTGCCTGGTGTCCTTCATTTGCCCTTGTACTTCTCTCGGATTCATTCGTCAGCATCGCGTGGATGCTGGCTGCCGGCTCGTCGCCACACATCAGCTAGCCGCTCAGGTCTCCCTGTTGCCTCGCCACAGCAGCAAGAAGATGAACACTCCCAAACCACCCCCCCTTGCCCCCTGGTAGCCGCACAGGGGCAGTGGCACCTCCCTCTGCCACATGGGAGAAGGCGGGAGGCCAGAAGGAGGCAGGAAGGAGCACTCTGTAGGCCCGAGCAGGGTGCTTGGGAAGGAAACTCCGAATGCCCCCACCCTGGCAGGTGCCTACCGTAACGCAGCCCTGAGCCGCAGGGCACAGCTCTGAGAGGAAAAGGAGACGAGGGGCTAAAAGGAAATGCAATGGCCACCAGACACATCTCTTCTCCCTCATCCGATTCATGTAGGATGTACAGCTAGCTCGTCAATTTGCTGTCCATTGGGTATTGCCAGCTCAATGACATCCAGCCCCAAAGTGTCCTGGCCTCCTTGGTATCAAAGGTGGACTTTCTGCCATTATCTAACAGAGGGACGGGAGGAGAGGCCACGCAGACATTGGAAGCCAATGGCACCGAGGTCCAAGGGGTGTGGGTTCATAAACGAAGCACTTGGCTGCATGCAAACTTGAACAAGAATCTCTCTCCAAGACAATGTGGGTATGCCCTTGAGGGTATGGCCTATGATCTACTGAGCTCTGTCTTCTCCGCCTCCTGCTCATAATGTCCCGTGCGATGTCCAGCGCATAGTAGGTACTTACTAAGTGCCAGGTGGATGCGTGCAAGGGGCGGTGGAATTATGGACAAACGCACTGATGGATAACTAGCTGGATGAAGTTCTGAGGTGAGCTGAGAGGGGCTGTGAGCACAGTGCACTGTGGGAAAAGTCTGAAATAAATTCAGGTGGCTCAACCAGATTGTCATCTGCCGTTTGTTAAACAACCATTCAGGAGACTGGCAGTCATTTTAAAATTAAATCAAATGGCCACTTAGATGCCCTGTAGCAGCAGTTGTGGGTTACTGTCGAAGATGTTCCGTTTGCATACTGAGGCTTAACCCAGAGCTCAAAATATCCCTCTGAACTTCTGATTAGCTTCAACCGGAGTCAATAGTCACCTAGAGATGACCGAGACCTTGACATTTATTTGTTCTACCACCCTGCCTCTCTCGAGTCTGTGGAAGTGATCCTGTGTGGGGCTCTGTGGCTAGAGAATCAAGAGCCATCCATTTGTACCATGCTCTCTCGGGACACTCATTCTTAAAACTCAGCAGCCCTGACGTGAGGAAGCCTAAGCAAGCCCCCACACAGAGTCCGCACGTGGGTGCTCCAGCAAATGGCGCAATTCAGGTCCTCACCAACAGCCAGTACCAACCATCAAACGTGCAAGCAAAAATGTTTCCAGACGGTTCCAGTCCTCAGCCATCGAGCCACCCCAGGCTTTAGGTCTTCCCAGTGGAAGCCCCAGACACCACGGAATAGGAACAAGCCATTCTCACATTCCCTGTCTGAATCCCTGACCCACAGAATCCAGGAGCATTAAAATAAGAATGTTTTACAATTAACTGATGGGATGGTTTGTTTTGTGGCGATGTTAATTGCAACACTAGACTTGAAACACTGTCCCCAAACCCAGACCACTTAGCTTGAGCCTTGACGTCGAGCCTCTGTCCTGTTAGCCCCTGAAGTGCAGGGGGTGCCCTTTCCTCCTACAGCCTTAGATACTTTTTAGGGTCTTAATACCTAACACCAACAAAATAGATAAACCAAGAGGCTGCTGTCGACCTAGTTTGTCACCCACCATTTATACACCTGTTCTGCATCTTGGGCATTAGATTAGATTTTGCTACAAGTTCTGGACACTTCAAAAAAAGTCATTTAACCTATCCTTGACACCAGCTCTCTCTGCTTTCCAGCTGTTCTATTCCATAAAATCCAAACATACCTCATACAGATGCTAACCTGGAAACCCTGAGAAGAAATACCATCTCTGCTCTTCATATTCAATCCAACTGACTCTAAGGTTCACTTAAGGCTGCTCAGTGAAAGGTGAATTACTCCAAAAATAGACTGATAGTCTGATACCACATTTAAAAAAATCTTTTTAACGTTTATTCATTTTTCAGAGACAGAGAGAGTGAGTGGGGGATGAGCAGAGAGAGGGGAGACACAGAGTCTGAAGCAGGCTCCAGGCTCTGAGCTGTCAGCAAAGAGCCCAACACAGGGCTCGAACCCACGAACTGTGAGATCATGACCTGAGCCGATGTCAGACGCTTCACCGACTGAGCCACCCAGGCGCCCCAGACTATCATCGCATCTAATCAAAAACTCCACTGTAGAGATCATATGAAAGGAGAGCATTTAAAAAGCTCCTTTCGTGGATAGGGAGATGCCGAAGAGCAGCTCTGATACGGTGTTGCAATCCATCCCGCCAAGTGGGAGGTCTCCAGAGCCTTGGAACAGGCTCGCAGCCCTGGGAGGCATGCAGGATCAGACATAGTCCCCAGTTTGGAATACCAATAGCCACTGAGGGATGGTTAAGCTCCTGCATCTGAGTGGACACGTCTTACTCACCTGAAGGAGCGACGGAGATGAGATCTAAGTAAGTGGAACCGGAGCAACGTCGCACCGACAGAACCGGGACCCCGGTCCAAGTAAGCTAACTATGGCTGCGCGGACCAGAGCAGCAAAGAGGCAGAAATGCTGTGTCTGGCTCAGGCCCCAAAGGGGGAGGGACTTGAGAGCACACACTACCTTCCTGTATCTTGACACAGGCCTGAGGGAGGACACAGGGATTCTGTGGGCCCCAAGTCATGACACCTTCATGGTCAACAGTCACCCAGGGCGTTGGGAGACCGTAAGCACCACCACTGACACTGCAACGAAGCCACCTGTCGGAGGAGAGTAGTTATCATGACAACCACGGGGTTTCCATCCTTACCTGTCACATTAACGACCTGTTATTTTACCTCCTGAACTTCCTTCTAAGACATTTACGGTTCTCCATTTTGGAAGAGCAGGCCATAGCCTCCCAGCAGCCCTCCAGACGAAATCCTTATTCCAGGGGCGCCTGGGTGGCTCAGTCGGTTAAGCGTCTGACTCTTGGTTTCGGCTCAAGTCATAGTCTCACAGTTGTGAGTTCGAGCCCGGCAGTGGGCTCCGTGCTGGAGGTGCGGAGCCTGCTTGGGATTCTTTCTCTCTCCCTCTCTCTGCCGCTCCCCTGCTCACAATGTCACTGTCTATCTCAAAATACATAAATAAACTTAAAAAAAAAAAAAGGAAATCCCTATTTCATCTCAGCCACCTTTCCCACATTCCCCACACTGCTTCCAGAGAGATTTCTTTATCATAACAAGAATCTAATCCTGTCACTCAACCCCCCTGCGCCATTCCCACTTAAAACTCCAGTGGCTTCCCAGTGCCCAAAGGAAAAAGTGAAAAATCCTTCATATGGTCTACAAGGCACTGAAGTTGGGCATCTACATCTACCTACACCTCCTGCCACCTCACTCTCTATTCACCTGCTGCTTTCTGGAATCGTCTATACCTCCCATCCTCACCTAAGGGCCCGGCCCTGATGCCCTGGAGGGTGCTCTCATCTCCCACACCTCTTCCTCCAATTAACTCCAACCCACTCCTTAGATTCAAGGAGAACTGGGTTGTGAGCCAGACTTCCTGGGTTCAAAGTCCAGCCCTGCCTACGACTTGTAGTTATGCCCCAGGGGGGAGGGCGGGGCAGAGACCTAAACATCTCTGTGTTTCAGTTGCTCCTGGGGATGATAATCATTGCTGCCTCATGGGGTCATTATGAGGACAAAAGAGTTAACACTTGTAACTTAGGTAAAAACAATTGCGACAGGACCTAGCATATAAAAAGCACTCAGTAACTATTAGCTCCCTATTCTTAAACCAGCTCAAATATCACTTCCACAGAAAGAAGCCTCCTCTGTGGCGCCCCATAAGAATCCTTCCTAAACGTCCTTTGCCTCAAGCACTTGCTGCTTCATAATTATGCATCCTTTAGTAGGACTATTTGATTATTGTAGGTTCTACCCACTGCTCACAAGAGTATATGTGTGTTTTTGCTCACCCAATATGCCAGTACGTAGCATGGCTCCTGATATACAGTAGATACTCAAAATCCTATAACGGATGGATGGATGGATGGATGGATGGATGGATGGATGGATGGATAGATGGATGGATGGGTGGATAAAAGAGTAAATGAATGGATGAATGGACACATAGATGGATGCATAGATGAGAAGATGAATAAATGTAAGACAGATGAGTGGGTAACTGGATGGATGGATGGATGGATGGATGGATGGATGGATGGATGACACAGAGTGTAGAGGCTAGCCACTCCTAACTAACCAACCTTACACCCAGCAGCTTCACCTTTGGGATTACACAGAATCCTGGACTATCTTGTGCGTCTTCTATGATGATCTTGAACATCAACGGTTCTTTCCCACCTCACTATTTTCGGTGGGCCCCATCTTACAGTCCAAGGGGGACTGAATTTCCTGATGGCACTACAGTAAGATACCCTAATGGTAAAACATTGAACACAGCCACTGCCTCGAAGAGAGGTCAACAGAGACACAGGTAGCCTGAGGTGGGGCATTCGAAAGCCCCCGGCCCTCCTTCCAAGATTCTACCAGGGTGCCATCTAAGGAGGCTGTTTGCCCCTCTTGGAGCCAAGAAGCGCAAACCTCTGTGGAAAATTGGAGACTAAGCCGGATCCCTTCTCAGGTCTTCTCCACTATCAGGGAGGCATTCATGAGACATGCTGGGCACATGGAGTGGAGAGATGAGGCCCCTGACCCTGGGGGTTGTCCACGGTATGTAGAAGACAGACAGGAAGCTGATAATTAAGTGATTAATTAATTACAAGGGTGCAAATAACAGGGCATACAAGTGAATGCAGGGTGGTGGGGGAAGAATCTCGATCATATACCAGAGACTCCCTGGCATGCAAAATGTGACACGGCTGTTAGAACAGCTCTCCCGTGTGGTCGGTGAAGGCAAAAGAGGGGAGCACCAGGAAGGCATTTTTTGATTCAGTTTCTCACCAGAAAGGCCAAACAACGCTACAAGGACTCACAGAGAGGCACAAAGGGTGCCCAGATCTCCCTACATGTGTGATGTGCCTCTGTTGTCCCGGGCAGATTGGGTGCTTTTTCAAGCACTGGCACCGAAGTACCCCAAGAAACCTAGGAAAGGTGATTATCCCTACTTTACAGAAGTAGCAAGTGAGTCTCAGGTGGGGTTGAGTTGGTCACATGGCCAAGCTAGCAGGGTAACCCAAGACTGTTCCCCAAGCTCACGCTCTTACTGCTACACCAACACACAGGGAGTGAGACATGGGTTTGCTCTGGCTCTGCACAAAACCGAGGGACCTAATTTAAAATAAAATGTTGGGGCGCCTGGGTGGCTCAGCAGTTAGTGTCCGACTTCGGCTAAAGTCATGATCTCACCATTCGTGGATTCCAGCCCCGCACTGGCAGCTCAGAGCCTGGAGCCTGTTTCCGATTCTGTGTCTCCCCCCCACCGCCCCTCCCCCGCTTGTGCTCTGTCTCTCTTTCTTGCTCAAAAATAAATACACATTTAAAAAATAAATCAAATTAAACGCTAATAAAAAAAATGCTAAAAAAAATAAAATGCTAATGCATAATAACTGTCAAAATAATCTACAAGTAAAACTCACAACTTGTTTAAAGACGGATGAGAGGGGCGCCTGGGTGGCGCAGTCGGTTAAGCATCCGACTTCAGCCAGGTCACGATCTCGCGGTCCGTGAGTTCGAGCCCCACGTCGGGCTCTGGGCTGATGGCTCAGAGCCTGCAGCCTGTTTCCGATTCTGTGTCTCCCTCTCTCTCTGCCCCTCCCCCGTTCATGCTCTGTCTCTCTCTATCCCAAAAATAAATAAATGTTGAAAAAAAATAAATAAATAAAGACGGATGAGAAACTGTCACATAACAGACAAAACAGTGACAACCTCATGGCTGCCATGCCACTGAGCACCTGACATGCACAAATCCATTTGCTCTTCGCATCAATTCACTGATGAAGAGGTTAGGACCATCATACCAGAGTTACAGATGTAGAAACTGACGTTTGGAGGGTTGAAGTGCTTGCTCAAGGACCAGCCGTTGAACCCAGGCCTACCTACCCCACTACCTGAGATCCATATCGCCCGACTGTCATAAACACAGTTGATTTATACTCTGATGCAAGGCAGGTTGGAGGAGAGTTGGCCAGGCTCAGGAGCGGAACTGGCCACTACATACTAAGATGTAGCTGAAAGAGCTGACGTCTAGTCTGTTCAGTGTTAACCTGATGCCAAAGGCTTCAGCAGCAGATGGTTGGTGGTGGGTCATGGGATGGAGAACGCAGAACAGTGGGCCAGCAGGTGGCATGGGGAAACCTGCCCAGGTAAGAGGGTCCCAGAAGCCAGGCCTTTGTGGAGACAGAATGCCAGTCGCGAAGAAAGGTACTGACCAGAGCAAGGCAAGGCCTGGGATCTGGAAACACAAGGAAGGTACAGAGGAGGCAAGGACTTAGGGTCAGGGAACAATGCAGGGATCCAGGAGCAGAAACAGGAAGCCAGGCGGAATTGTTCTAGGCAACAAGACCAAAGTTCTGAGCTTGGTAACTTAAATCCTCCCAGAGAACTGAGCAAGAGCTCCTGAGGTTCCCAAAGAACTCCTTTGAAGAGAAGAACATTCTTTTGGCAAGTAGTGAATGAGCACCTGTTATGTCCCAGGCCCAGGAGAGGCCCTGAAGATAGAGCCTTACATAAGACAGATGCAGTCCTTACCCCCCGTGAGCTTGAACTAGGGATTCAATACAAGCCAAGATCATCATGACCATCATTTTCATTTTCTGCATCATCACCTGGGAATAGGGTCTACGAGTCTTCATTTTAACAAGACCACTCACTAGTCGCTGGCATGCGATAAATTTTGTTTTTACCTCTGTGGACAGTTCCTGCTTTTCCAATGTGGGGACCAGCCAGCAACTCAAAATTGAGACAAACAAGTATCCGTACCCCAAGCTCCCTGGAGGAAACCATGGTCACCTGGGATCCCAATCCTGAACCCCTTCGTGCTGCCATCTGTCCTAGGAGGCTAGACATAGTGACAGGAAACAAGGAGGACGTCCCCAACAAGCTTCACGCTGTGCAGTCATGGAGGACAGGAAGCACCTTGCTCACAGCTTGTGTCTGTCTGCGCAGAGATTGTGGCAACAGAATCGGCCCAAGGGGAAACCGAGGTCTTCCTTGCTCACCTTCTTTCCCAGCCCAGCCCTCCTCTGGCATTTCTGCCTCTAAACACTGTTAATTCAGGGGGGCTTCCAAAGCACCATCCATTTTCCCCGTGCTGGATCATTTCCCAACAGTGTTCCCTGCCCCCCATGCCTCCATACTGTAAAGCTACCAGCCTTTAATGACAGAGCAAAAGGTGGGAAGAGGGGGAACTGGGGCTTCTCCAGGGCCCCGAGACTACATAACATGCACACAGACTGAGATGAACGCACTCAGCTGGTTCTGGGAGCACACCCCATTCCCCTTCCCTCCCCGTCCGGTCCATGCTGGATCCTGGAAACCACTGACACTCACCAGAACTCTGAATGCCAGGAAACCAATGAAGCAAGGACTAGGGACTAGGTTTGCCTGTGCAGAGTTGATGCTACTTCCTGCCATGTTTGCGAACACTCACCATTTAGTGCCCAATGACCGGGCAGTGCACAAACAAGCCACGCACATGAATGCCTCCAACGAACCTTGTTGTCGTTTTCATTTGATCCCAACAGGAAATACTCGGGCGATGAGTGTGCGCTCTTCTAAAGAGCAAAGGAACACCGTGCTCTGCTGACAGTCTTTCAACGTCGAGGGCACTTTGCCAGGAACTGTCTACCCGTGCCTTCGGTGTGGCTTCTGAACAAGTCGCTGCTGCCCGAAATGCAAGTCCCCGGGCATTTCTCCCTGGGCCCCAGGATGCATTTTCCTCCCGGGCCACTACACAAATGAGGGTTGGCTGCAGCTACACTCGCTCGTTAGCGAGTGACTGCGGCAGTGGGCTTGTAATATTTGCAATACCGTTTCCGGTTTTAAAATTAAACCCTGAGAGCCCAACCAACTTCAGAAATGGAGCGTGTGGGGTTGCTTAAAGGCTTTCTTTAGAGTCACTACGGGGGTAACTGATCTTGAATAAGAGAATAGACTAAAATAACCAGAGAGAACCCACATCTTATCATCACGAGGAAGTGGCCACAGAGAGATGATGTGCTCATACTCAAGAGACTCTGAGCACGGCACACACGTTTCCGCTGCGACCCCAGAAAAATGTCACCTGCTCGCAGGCATCCTCCTCGGTGTCCCCAGGGCCCAAACAACACCAGGAGTACAATAAATCGCGACGAGAACGATCCCTCCTCCCCAGGACAAGAACACTGAGGAGAACGATCACTGCCATTCTCTGGCTGTCCCCACGTGCAGGGTCCCGTGAAAGGCTTCACGTGCAGGAACTCACAGATTCCCCGAAGAAATCCTCCGCAGTAACCACTGCTGTCGTTCCCATCTGATAGGTGAGCAAACCGAGGCTCAGGAAAACTCAGGGGTCTGCCTACAGTCACACCCTGGAGCCTGGATTCAAACCCAAAACTGACTAGAGCCTGAGCTCTTTCCCAAGGCACAAGCAGGTCTGAGCAGAGAAAACGCTGTCCCGCAGGAGAGTCCCTCCATTGGGACCTACTGGAGGAAGTGGCCCATTCGCCCATCCACCACCCACAGAACGCGAGGCCAGGAGCGCCTCCCACCCCACCCCCACTCCACACTGGGGGGCCAGGCACCAGGCAAGGCCAGGGAGAGATTCTGACCATTGCCCAGTGCCGGTACCTACCGGCTATGCCAATGCCCCCTGTGGAGATGCTCCCTGACGACGAGGGGGCTAGGGAACTCCTCAGGAGCTCAAGGAACTTCTAAAAGAGCTCTGTAAACAAATGAAAACAAAAGTGCCCAGGGATAGTGCACTGAGTCGTCATATTATCTATAGCAGCACTCTTTTTAGTACTGAGGTTCTTGGCTGCACATTGGCATCACCTGGGGAGTCTTTAAAACACCAACAGGGGCGCCTGGCTGGCTCAGTCCGTTAAGCGTCCAACTGCGGCTCAGGTCACGATCTCCCGGTTCGTGAGTTCGAGCTCCGTGTCGGGCTTTGTGCTGACAGCTCAGAGCCTGGAGCCTGCTTTGGCTTCTGTGTCTCCCTCTGTCTCTCAGTCCCTCCCTCTGCTCGCACTCTGTCTCTCTAATTAAACAAACATACTTAAAAATTTTTAAATACCAATAAAATATAAGTAAAGAAGACAAGAATGAATAAATGGATGAACGAATGAAAACCAATGCTCAAACCCCAAATTACTGATGTAATTGGGTTTGGGATATGGCCTGGGCATCGAGGTGTGATTCCAATGTTTACAGGTATGTAAAATAACAGAGCACCTTACAATCAAAGGTGTCTCAGAGTCAATGAAAGCAAAGGCTGTGCTCAATGCTCAGAATTTACCCGAGGAACTCAGATGCCCCGAACACTCCCGCTCCCTTTCATGAGAGACCGCATCAGGGCAACAACAGCGAAACCATCCGCAACAGGATGGTTCTGGGGGCTTCGTGTATATTTTCTCTGTCTTCCTCAGAACATACATAATACTGGCTTTATAAGACCCATTTTGCATATTAGAAAGCTGACGCTCAAAGAAGTTCCATGAACTCGCCCAAGGTTACAGAGGAAGTCATTGACAGGTCCCCAAGCCTGTGCCCTTTCCAAAACAGCGTGCTGGCTTTGCCATATACTGTGTTCCCTCTACATACAGGGCTAGGAGACAGAATCCAAGGGTACGTGAGCCACAAACCCTGAACTCCGAGAGCTTATAATCCACTCCGGGCCGCAGACCGGCACCGGAGACATCATCCTCCAGATCACCCTGAGCTCTCCAGCACGCCAAGGGCTGAGGAAGTCCACAGAGGAAAGCTGACCCTTGACAGGAAGAGTCGTCTCCCATGAAGAAGAACTCTCTGGACTTGGCCCTTGGAGGATCAGAAGGGCTTCTACGAGCACAGCAGAGGGAGAGGGCAAAGGCACAGAGGGGCCCTGGAGCCGTGACCCCACACTGCCGCAGGGTGAAGGCCTCTGACCTGCTAAGGTCGACAGGCGTGCTGTATAGCCTCCCTCTAGAGCCTCCTGAACTGCCACGGTGCCAGCTTCCGGCACCTGCTTAGGCTTACCGTCTGCCTCTGGGTGCATGCAGGTATGCGACCTAGGTCCGGGAGTTCCTGGAGAGAAGAAAAGCAGCCCCAAGAGCCGTCTCGAGCCGTCTCCTCCTAGGAGCTGTGTCTCCCGGCACAAAGGCTGCATTCCCGGTGCGTGGCCCCGAGAGTAGGGAGCTTTGCCCAGAAGGGTTGTATTAATTAATCCCTGGCCTGTTATCAAGTCCAGCTTTGGCCTCACTGCCCTCAGGAGCCGAGCCAAACATCCAATCTACTGTTTGTATCCTGTCTGTGGCTGACTCTGAGGCTGGGAGATGGGACGTGGCTAAATAAGCACCTTAAGTCCAACTCCTCCTGAACCCCAGATTCACCAGATGCTGACCTCAAGGGTCAGAATGCACCCTGCCTTGGGAAGCACCACCACACTCCAGATGCTGGGATCCCACTGGGGGACGAGGTGAGACAAACGGCCCTCCCTCCCTGGCACACTGACTTTACCTACACAAATCCTCCTCTTTTCTGCTTGATCCTATGGGTTACTCCCCTCTGTTCCCCACGGAGGGGTTGGCAAACCACAGCCTGCAAATCTGGCCCACCGCCTATTTTTGTAAATAAAGTTTTATGCGTAACACAGTCACGCCAATGTTTGTTTACATATTGTCTCTATGCAGCCACTTTGCCATCACAAGGGCAGAACTGAGCAGCGGACAAAGAATGAATGGCCTGCAAAACTGAAAATATTTATTACTCTCTGCCCTTCCACTTAACCAGTTTGCTGATCCCTGCCAGAAACAAAGAAGAAAAGGAGGATGAGGGCGCTGAGAGAAATGACTTCTGTCTTCGTGTTCCTGTCACGGGGCTCTTACTTCCGTGCTAGGTTGGCTCTTTCTCTCAAAGAACACATCTGCTCTAAAACTCTGGAGATAGGGGCGCCCAGGTGGCTCCGTCGTTGGAGCACGTGACTCTTGATTTCAGCTCTGGTCATGATCTCCCGATCATAAGATTGAGCCCCACGTCGGGCTCTGCACTGAACATGGAGCCTGCTTGGGGTTCTCTCTCTCTCTCTCTCTCTCTCTCTCTCTCTCTCTCTGCCCCTACCGTGCTCATTCTCTCTCTCTCTCTCTGCCCCTACCCTGCTCATTCTCTGTGCCCCTACCCTGCCTATTCTCTCTCTGCCCCTACCCTGCTCATTCTCTCTCTCTCTCTGCCCCTACCCTGCCTA
>NW_024412421.1:30739555-30760499 GCF_014898765.1 Herpailurus yagouaroundi
TCTCTCTCCTCTCTCTCTCTAAATAAACATTTTGAAAAAAAGAAAAAGAAAACTCTGGAGACATCCTCCTTCATTCAAGGTGAAGATCCTCTCATTAGCATGGCTCATAAGATCCTGTAAGGCCCTCCATCCACCTCAAACACATGACACACGCATGGCATGAAGGGTATGTGCGCCTTGCCTGCAGTAAGGGGCGCTGTTTTATGAAGCGATTGTTTCACACACATAGACATACACACACGTTTGTGTACCGAGCCCACAATGCAAGTTTCTTTTGGGAGATTCACTCTCAAAAATCTGCAAGCCACTACGCTAAAAAGAACTCTATGAATTAGATCTCACGGATACCCACTTCTCTGCAACACCAAGTCACAAGACCTCTCACCTGGACCTGTGCCGCAGCCTCCCGCAAGGTCTTCCTGCTTCCGGCCTTGACCCCCTACCAATGCATTCGGCACATGGTGGCCAACTCCGAAAGGCCCCCGGGGGGTTTCCCACGGCCTTAGGAACTAAACCCAGGTTTTCTATCCCAGCCCATGGCATTACCCATGGTCTGGAGCCTGCCTGCCTGCCCCACTCTGGTACCACACTCCAACCGAGCTGCCTTCTATCAGTTCCTGGGACATGCTGAGCTCTTGGCCACCCCAGAGTCTCTGTGGGTAGGTATCATCCCTTTGGATGCTGGGGTTGAACGGGGCTTCGTTAAGTGAGGTAAATACATTAACGGACTATGTTGGGGGTAGAAGGGGCTTGAATATTCCCAGTTCCCATACACATACACTCACATATGCCTCACCAACTCCTGTCCACCCTTTTGTCCCCACTTTAACATCACCTCCTCTGAGTATCTTCCCTGACACCCTATATCAGGGATGCTATATTTTTAGCGCTCTCTTCTATCCCTTGCAACGCTTACTGAAGTTATAATGGGCAATCTGTGATTCATGGTGACTGTCCCCTTTCACCAGTGGACGGCACGCCCCATGTAGCAAGGTCTAAGTGTGTCCTGTCCACCGCCGCGTCCCCACCAGGTCCCCCTGGCCCCCGGTAGATATCCAAGAATGGATATCTCACTGAATGACTCGGTCAACAAATCTCACCCTACTCTCTGCAAATCTCAGCCCACAAACGTCAAATTCTCATTTTCACGCTTAGGAACTTTACTCAATCACCGTGCCCTAAACTGTATCGGAAGTCCCAGCAGTGCTCAAGCAAGTCAGTGTCCGACTAACCTGAGAAACCTGAACCCAGGAAGAACCGGAAAATACTTGGCACATTCTTCTCCTGAAAGCCTGCCGGCCTCAGGCGGGTGGTGTGCTTTTGTGACAAGCACGTGTCCCCCTGCTCCAGGGGAGTGGAGATCAGAGTTCTCTAGGGTCCAGGCGAGTGAACCCCATTTTTTCAAATCCTCACCTGCCCCAAACATTCTTGGTATCATTCCACCCACAAGCTTCTAATATGCTGGGACGTCGAGCTTTCATAATCTGAAGATGGGTGACAATTAAAAAAAAAAAAAAAAAAAGCAGTGACATCTATTTCAATTTTGAAAATGATTTGCTAATCCAGAAAAAATGTCAAGTTCAGATGAATTAAGACTGGTCATGAGTTCAAACTGCAGAAGTTGGCTAACGAGTCCTTGAAAGGTCAGTACAATATCCTATTTTTGCGTATATTTGACACTTTCCACATGAACACTGAAAATTATTTGATGAGTATTGAGTGACTCTAATCAATATTCATCCATATGTTTGCTTCCAATAAGAATTTGTTTTTAAAACTGGCAATGAAATGAAGGAGTCTGTGAAATAAAGAGATTGATTTTAGTACAACAAACAATAGTACAACCCTATCTCCAATGTAATTATAATGCTTTACTAAAATAACATTAAACTATGGATGAATTTCTAATTACATTAAAAAGTAAAATTCTATTTAGAGCAAGTTTTAAATAACTAAAAACACAGTCTCAACTACAGAGCTTGGCATTTGACACATATTTATTGAATGAAAGACCAGCTGAGGCATCTAAAAAAACAAAGAAGGGAAGCTATTTTTAGCTTAAGTAAAATGAAAAAAACAGATTAATAACATCTAGGGTTCAGATCCTGGTTCTGATATCCTTCTCCAATAAAAGGAACAAGGACTCCTTGGAGAATTGGCTGATTCTAGGGGCGAGGCGGGGAATAGACAAAATGAACCTTGAGCATCTTGTGGCACCAATAGGTAAAAAAAGTGACCCGGAAAGGGGGGAGAGGGTAGAGGCATATCAAAAGGACAGAGCAGCCAAGCTGAAAGAGCATCCAGGGGCCAAAGCTGAAACAACAAAGCAAACACGACAAATAATGCAGTGGCGGCTTATAACCAGATAACCAAGATTATAAAATAAATATCCACGAATCTGATCATATCAATTGGTGATCTAATAATTAGACCACTAAGGGAGAAGAGATAAATCTCCCATAGAGAGGAATTCTGAATAATTTATGTAGATATTCCCCCATCAAGAAGGGGGCACTGAGCTCCCCACCCTTGAGTGTAGGCTGAGCTCCATATGAAAAGAAAAGAACCATCACAGTGGAGAAAACCAGACTGTCATGACCTCGGCCAGGTGATCAAGTCAACACCAGTAGTGACAAGTCATGTTGACAGCAGGCACCCTTGAGATGATGTGATGAGAAAGGCACTTCACCTCTGGGGTCTTCCTCGTAAAAACTCATCACCCAGTCTCGTCATGAGGAAAATATCAGGCAAACCTAAACTGAGGGACACTGTGCAAAAAATACCTGCCGGGTATTCCTCAACACTGTCAAGAACATCAGAAATGAGGAGAGTCTGAGAAACTCACAGATCAGAGGAGGCCAAGAAGACGTGACAACTAAATGTAATGTGTTAGCCTGGATGGGATCCTATGTTCTATAAATGAGCCAGAGACGGCCTCTGTCTACTGACCTCTGGGTTGGTTACTTCTTCATAGTAGGTTGTGAAGCTCATGGTGCAAAACTCGAAATCTGGCACATCTAATTGTTTTAAATATAGCCCAGATGAGCAGTTTCCAGCCATTTACAGTCTGCTTGTTTTGAATACTCTGCAAAACTGTGCCCATTATTTGCTGGTGATAGGTAAGATAAACTCTGTAACTATAAAGACCGCAGGCTCCTGTTGCCCTTTGGAAGTCTCTGACCCAAAGACACTTCGTTGGGCTGGGAAACAATACCCCTTCACCTGTCCTTCTCCCCTGGGAGTTCTCCGCTCTCCCCCTTGAGTAGCGACCTCGGTCTACCATAGCCTCTGGACAGTCTCATGCTGTGAAGGGTATCTTCCACATGCAAACCTGTCAAAGCATCACCGGAATAAAGCTTGTGCGTTCTACTGACACCTCACCGTCCTATCTTTTTCCTCGACCAGCCCCCAAAACCCTCGATTTGGGAATAACAACATCAAAAAAAGGATGTCAGGGAAAATCTAACGAAGTCCAAACAAGTGTAACGTTTAATCAGTAGTGATTTACCAATACCAAGCTCACTGTGACAAATGAGAAGACCAGGGGCTGTCATCCCTTCCCCAGTGTCCATGCATACAGCATAAATGTCACTCCAGGAGATGTGAGCTTCTGTCCCCACCCCTAGCCTTGCAGTGGGATAGAGAGGCCATCAGGAGTGGCCTGCGCAAACTGATGTTATTTGGAACAGAGCATGGAGAAGATCACGCCTAAGGACATTGTTAAAAACAATGGAGACATTCATGGCAAGCAATTGAGAGGGGACTAGTAGTTCCATGAAACTAGTAGGAATACACAAAATGACAGACAAGTCATAAGTTTAAAAGAGAGAAGCAGAGAAAGGGACAATCAAGAAGGGACCTTCTGGGATCACACTCATCACTGGAAATCCAGAGGCCTGGGCATATGCGTTAGGCTATGCCCACTCAGTGGCAATCAGAGCTGGATGTGGAGCAGACTTGAAAGCATTCGCCTAATGGACCCATTAGCAAAGCGTAGGAGCCTTACTGATTCAAGGGGTTTAAGTATAACCTCTGATCAAACATGACTGAACAATAAACTACAATACTCCTGGGAAGATAGGTTTAAAACCACACTCATCCCTGTTGGTCTGTCTGCATGCCTAAGACGGTGTGCATGCCTAAGCTACACCCTTTCGGAAGCAACCAGGGAAGGAACATCCCAGATACCAGACCCCAGCACAGAGCAAAATCGTAAACCATCTAAGCTGTGAAAGTAGTCTCCAAACCACACACAAACCCAATGGTCAAGAGTGAAAATCTAACTGGTTGGAGGGGCATAAGCACGACTTTTAACCAATAAGTATCTTATGTTGACCCAAGGAAACCCAAGGTTTCCTGAATCCTCGGGAAACCAGGATAACAGATAAAAATAACAGGGAAAAGCTGAGCAGGGACATCAGAAGGTACACAATGCAGGGAAAATAGACTTTACAAAATTATCTCAGCCCGCCTGTTAAACACACAAATAAATGAACAAACATAAACAACAACAAGCCATGGTGGGGGATGGAGAAGAAGAACCAGTATCCAGATTTGTTACAATATATTACCTAAAATGCCCCATAATCAAAAATTATGAGAGATGGAAGAAACCATGAAGGTGTGATGAATACACAGGGGGAAAAAAGCAGGCACCAGAAACTGTCTTTGAGGGGGCCCACACGTTGGATATAGCAAAGACTTCAAAACAGCTATTATAAATATGTTCAAATAACTAAAGGAACCCATGTTTAAAACATTAAAGGAAAGTATGATGACTCTGACACACCAAATAGAAAATATCAATAAAGAGATAGAAATTATTTTTTTAAAGAGAGTACCAAATGGAAATCCAGGAGTTGAAAAGTACAATAACCAAAATGAAAATATCATTAGCAAGGCTCGACAACAGATCTGAGTTAGTAGAAGACAGAATCAGCAAACTTAAAGAGAAATCAGTGGACACTATACAACCTGAAAATGAGAAAGAGAAAAGAATGAAGAAAATGAACTGAGCTTTAGAGAAATGCGGAACACCATTAAACACACCAATATATGCATAATGGAAATGCCAGAAGGAAAGAAGAGAAAGGAGAAGAGAAAATATTAAAAGAAATAATGGCTAAATATATCTCAAATTTGATGACAAATACTAACCTACAAGCCCAAGAAGCTCAACAAATGCTAAATAGAATAAACACAATATCACACCTGAATATATCATAGTTAAATGCTGAAAGCCAAAGATATGGAAAAACTCAATATAAGAGTAAGAGAAAAATGACTCATCATATATGAGGGAACTACAAGATTAATAGGTGACTTCTGACCAGAAACAATGAGACTAGAAGGCAGTGGGACAACACATTCAAAGGAAAGAAAACCTATCAACCAAGAATACAATATGTAGCAAAGATAACTTTCAAAAATTAAAGCAGAGTAAAGATATCCCAAGATAAACAACACAGTATTTCTTGTAAAGCAAACACTTAAATAACAAAAAAAATATATGTATAGCTAATACTCCAACAAAGGAGATTTAAATTTTTTTCAGTTATTCAATTACTACACAAGAAGGTAGAAAAGTTGGGGAAAGGAACAATGTATAGATAGGACAAATAGAAAACAAACATCAAAATGACAGAAATAACACTAGACATACCAATAATATTATATTTAAATGACCTAAACACCCCCATTAAAAGGGATTGCCAAATTGGATTAAAAAAGCAAAAACCAACTATATGCTGGCTACACGAAACATACTTTAAATACAGAGACACAAATTGGTTAAATGAAAAAGGATGGGGAAAGATGTGTCATGCTAAATTTCAAAAGAAAGCTGGAGTGGCCATTTGAATGTCAAAGTAGATTACTCAGCAATGTGTATCACCAGGGAAAAGGAGTTCTTTCCTAATGTTGAAAGGGCCAGTTCATCAAGACGACATAAGCATAACATTTATGTACCTAATAACAGAGCTTCATAATACCAAAGGCAAAAACTGATAAAAAATGGAAGAAGACAGACCCACAATTATTGTCAAAGGCTTAAATATACCTCTCTCCAAAAAAATCAATAAAACAAGTACACAAAAACTCAGCTCATATATAAAAGAGCAATACGGAAAAATTTGAACACTATCAACCAACTTGACCTCGTGGCCAATCCACCAGTACTAGTGACTCCTACTTGACTAAAACACTATACCCAGTAATGAAAAAGTAAACATTCTTGCTAAATGCATAGAGAATATCTACCAATATAGCCCACAGACTGGGCCTTAAAACAAGTCTCAATAACGTTAAGAGAACTGAAGTCATACAAAGTATGTTCTCTGACCAAGGTGGAATTAAGTTAGAAATTAATAATAGAAGAATGTCTAGAAAATCTCTATTTGGAAATTAAGGAAAATACTTGTAAATAATCCATAGGTCAAAAAAATAATAATAATCCATAAGTCAAAGAAGAAATCAAAAGGAAATCAGAAAGTGTTTAAAAAATTTTTTAATGTTTTATTTATGTTTGAGAGAGAGAGAGAAAGAGAATGAGCAGGGGAGGGGCAGAGAGAGGAGGCGACACAGAATCTGAAGCAGGCTCCAGGCTCCAAGCTGTCAGCACTGAGCTCAACGTGGGGCTTGAACTCACAAACCGTGAGATCATGACCTGAGCCGAAGTCAGATGCTTAACTGGCTGAGCCACCCAGGCGCCCCACAAAGTGTTTTAAACTGAATAAAAATGAGGGGCGCCTGGGTGGCTCAGTTGGTTAAGAGTCCAATGTCAGTTCAGGTCATGATCTCGTAGATCGAGAGTTTGAGCCCCAGGTCAGGCTCTGTGCTGAAAGCTCAGAGCCTAGAGCCTGCTTCAGATCTGTGTGTGTCTCTCTCTGCCCCTCTTCTGCTCATGCTCTGTCTCTCTCAAAAATAAATAAACACTTAAAAACTAAAAACAAATAAACTGAATGAAAATGAAAACACAACATATCAAATTTGTGATATGCTGCAAGAGACTGTGTTAGGAAAGAAGTGAAGCCTCAAATCAATTATCTCAGATTATACCTGTAGAAACTAAAAAAAGAGAAACAAATTAAACCCAAAGAAGCAAAAGAAAGAAAGTGATATCAGAGGAAATATTAATAAAATGGAAAGCAGAAAAATGAGAGAAAAATCAATGAAACCAAAAGCCAATTCAATGAGAAAAATCAATAAAATTGATAAACCTGTATGGAGACTGATCAGGAAAAAAGGAAGAATATAATAAGGCAATAATATCAGAAAAGAGTGAGGTGATATCAGTATAGATTTTGTAAGTATTTAAAGAATTATCAGGAAATATTATCTTTTTAACTTTTTTTCCAAAAAATTTGACAACTTATATGAAATGAACAAATTCCTGGAGGAACACAGAGACAAGGCTCTTGAATTCAAGAAGAAACAGACAACTTGAATCACTCTGTATCTATTAGTAAATTCAATTTGTAGTTTAAAATCTTTTCACAAGGAAACTCCACCTTTACCAAACATTTACTACTACTACTACTAATAATAATAATAGTAACACCAATTCAACACGAACTCTTCCAGATAAATGAAGAGAAGGGAATACTTCCCAACTCATTCTACCCAGGGCAACATTATCTTGCCACCAGAACCACACAAAGATATTACAAGAAAAGAAAACTAACTACAAGCTAGTATCTATCATGCACATAAATGCAAAATTTCTTTAATTTCAGCTAATATAATCCAACAATATATTTAAAAGATTAGAGAATATAATCAGGTAGAATTTTATCCCCAGAATACCAGATTAGTTTAACATTCAAAAAAAAAAGTCAAAGTAACTCACCATATTAAGAAAACAATAAAAAGATGTGGAAGACCTATAGACTGAAAACTACAAAACACTTTCAAGAAAAATTTTTAAAAACCTAAGTAAATAAGAATATCATGTTCATAGGTCCAAAACTCAATATGCTATGATTTCAATTCTCTAAACTGGTCTACAGAATCAACACAATTCTAACCAAAATTCCAATGGGCTTTTTTATAAAAATGAAAAATCTGATTTTAAAATTCATATGGAAATTAAAAAGAACCTACATTATAAAAACAAATTTGAATTGCTAACAGTATCTAATTTTCAGACTTACTGCAAAGGTACAGTATTCAAAACAGTGGAATATTGGTATAAAGATAAACAGACCAGTGGGATAGGATAAGGAGCCCTGAAGTCAATCTAAACACACATAGAGACAACTGAGAGTTGACAAAGGGGCAGAAGCCATCGAGTAGAGAAAATATAATTTTTTCAACAAATGGTGCTGGAACAAATGAATATCCATATGCACAAAGAACTTTACTCCATACCTCACACCATATACAGAAATTAATTCAAAATGGATCATAGACCTAAATGTAAAACCTAAAAATACAAAACTTCTAGGGGCACCTGGGTGGCTATTGGTTAAGCATCCAACTCTTGATTTCAATTCAGGTCATGATCTCACAGTTCGTGAGTTGGAGCCCCACATCGGGCTCCGCATTGACAGCGCGGGGCCTGCTTGGGATTCTTTCTCCCTCTCTCTATCTGCCCTTCCCCCACTCTCTTCCTCTCTCTCAAAGTAAGTAAATAAATAAATAAATAACTTCAAAAAAGTCTAAAAACTTCTAAAAAAATATACAAGAAAACCTTTGTTACCTCGGGTTAGACAAAGATTTCTTAAATGTGACATCAAAAGCACAATCCATAAAGGAAAATAATTGGAAAATTGTACTTAAACAAAGTAAAAACCTCTGCTCTTTGAAAGAAACCATTAAGAGAATGAAAAGGCAAACCATGGACTGAAAGGAAATATTTCAAACATGTATCTGATAAAAGATTTATATCCGGAATAAAGAACTCATAAAACTCAATAATAATAATAATAATAATAATAATAATAATAATAAAATTTCTTAAATGGGTAAAAGATTTGAGCATAGCACTTCACCAAAGAAACTAGAAAGATGGCAAATAAGCACATGAAAAGATTCTCAACATCATTATTCATTAAGGAAACGTGAATTAAAACCACAATGGGATACCATTGTACATGTAGGAAAATGGCTATAATTAACATTAGTGGCCATATCAAATATTAGATGTGGAGAAAGTAGAACTCTCCTCTAATTTTGATAGGAATGTAAAATGATACAACCACTTTGGAAAATAGTTTGGCACTTTCTTAAAAATTTAAAACACACATCTCCTGTATGATCTCTGTACTCCGTTCCTACCAAAAGAAATCAAAGCATACAAAGAGATTGCAGTATATCTTTACAATGGGCTATCACTTAGAAATTTTTTAAAAACGAACTCTTGATACACACAAGAACATGGGTAAATCTCAAAATAATTACACCGAGTGAGAGAATCCAGATGAAAGAGAAAGCACACTGTACGATTCCATTTATATAAAACTATGGAAATGCAAACTAACAGAAAAAAGAACAGCGGTTAACTCAGGATGGGTGGAAGCAGTGGGAGGGGAAGGAGGGATTATTCCAGATGATTCCAGAAGTGGAAACATCTGGAAGTAATGGATATGTTCATTAGATTGGCTGAAGTGGCAATATCCCAGGTACACATGTCGAAACATTAAATTTTATACTTCAAACACATATGACTGATTGCATACCAGCTGTATCTCTATAAAGCTGTTAGGTAAATACCCTCCAAGAAATAAGAAACGATAAAATAATTTGCATGCAAAAGAAGAACAGGATTCTTATTTGGAATAAATAAGAATAAAAATAAAGTTCGTGACAATTAAAAACCTAAGGACAGAAACAGAAGGACTGGAAGATGAAGACAAGGGGACACAGAATATAAGACAATGATACAGTCAGAAGGAGCATGGGGCACTTAACGTAAGAAACTCAGAGTCAGGAAATCCAACATCTGAATTATAGTAGTTCCAGGACGTGAAGAGAGAAATTCAAAGGGAAGAGATTCGTATAAAAAAAAAAAAAAAAATTCCTTGGGGCGCCTGGGTGGCGCAGTCGGTTAAGCGTCCGACTTCAGCCACGTCACGATCTCGCGGTCCGTGAGTTCGAGCCCTGCGTCGGGCTCTGGGCTGATGGCTCGGAGCCTGGAGCCTGTTTCCGATTCTGTGTCTCCCTCTCTCTCTGCCCCTCCCCCGTTCATGCTCTGTCTCTCTCTGTCCCCAAAATAAATAAACGTTGAAAAAAATTAAAAAATAAAAAAATAAAAAAAAAATTCTGGAAAATTCCCACAACAAATAATATGAGTTTCCAGATTCACAGAGCCATCAAGTATCTCACACAATGGCCAAAAACAGACTAACCAAAAACACATCCCTACTGAAATTTAGAACCGGATTTCCAAGTTAAGATTCTAAAATCTGTCATAAAGGAAAAAAAGAAAGTCTTACATGCAAAGAACCGGGAATCGGAGCGGCTGCTGCTTTCTCAAAAAGCAACATGAACATGAGCAGCAATAGGGCAATACCTTCAAAATCCTAAAGACTTCAGGATTCTAGAGTCCTATACTCAGCCGAATCGGCAACCAAGGGGGACAGCAGAATAAAGACATTTTTAGAAATGTACAATCTCAAAAACTTAACTTCCATCCACCCTTCTCAAGGGACTGCTCCCTGAGACTGTGCTCCCCGTCAGGGTGCAAATCAAGAAAGAGACTATGTAAGAAATGGAGCACAGGTGAAAAGACAGAGACTTCCCCACACCGATAGTAAAGGGACCCCAGGGGACAGCCGTGCAGACTTCAGTGGGGGCGGGGGGTGGCGGGGGAAGCAGTCCAGAGTGGAGCAGGTGCGACTGTTTTCTTTTCTTTTTCTTTTTTTTTTGGCCTCCCATAGTGCAAGGCTCTGTATTCAGAGCCACTTTTTCTCCAGAAAAACAGACATAATGTGGTTTCTAGAACCATCACTTTCATTGATGAGCTTCATAATGACATCAGGGTATGGATGGGGACCAAATGACAAGGAGATAAAGCACCATTATTCACCGAGGCCGAGACCACCTTTTCCACATTTCAACATCTCTGACATGGGGATACATCTTACAACTGAGGGGGTATCGTAGTTTAACTGGCTGCCTATTGTTTTCTGTCTTAGGGGTGTATCTTGTCATTGACAGCATTTTAGTTTCAGTGAAACCGGGTATGTTCCCTACATGAGTAGCTACACCCAAGCCTGGAGGCCCCTTCTCATCCAGATCCTGGCAAGAGCCTTCTGCTCTCCATAGGCTGCAATACAGAGCAAGACACAAATCTGCCCAATCAACTCTCCTCTCTGGACATACTAGAATACGCACGGAGTCTCTTACACGAGGCTGGTAACTCATCCTTGCCTTACCTGGGAGACGTTTGAAGAAAACTGCTTTCTCCATTTACCATTTTGCTCCTTTTGAATTTTGTACCATGAGCATGCTTTACCAAATATCATAAAAATGAAGAAGGTTTTTATTTGTTTTTTAATTTTTTTCAACGTTTTTATTTATTTTTGGGACAGAGAGAGAGAGAGAGAGCATGAACGGGGAAGGGGCAGAGAGAGAGGGAGACACAGAATCGGAAACAGGCTCCAGGCTTTGAGCCATCAGCCCAGAGCCTGACGTGGGGCTCGAACTCACGGAGCGCAAGATCGTGACCTGGCTGAAGTCGGACGCTTAACCGACTGCGCCACCCAGGCGCCCCTGAAGAAGGTTTTTAAATAACCAAGTAACTGCATATACACAAAGCATTCAGAAGAAGCCTAAGAGTCCGGGTATCAGATGATGACTTTGAATTGCCACACAGTGGTGTAAGGACTTCCTTTTGTTCCATTTGTTCCCAAAAAAAGTAAACTAATCTCTCTTAAGGTTCCTTGGATTGGTGCTAGCTCTCTCTAAACAAGAGTCAAGTTAGGAACACTGAACAATAAACACACACACACACACACACACACACACATACACACACATTTTAATTTTGTCATGTCTCAGGCTGTCATGATCTATTCACTCTATCAAAAGATATGAAAAGGCAATTGACCAAAACAGACCCAAAGACACCCACAGAAAAGGGCAAAGGTTGTAACAAGAAGCTAAGGTACCCTGTGTCTTTGGGCAATGTTCTTCCCACAACCACTGCCACCCACCCCCACACCCTGGGGTCCCTGGTGGATGGGACCAAGGCAGTTTACCAGAAGGAGTTTGAAGTCAGGAGGAAACTGAGGAAATGGATTCATAAAATCAGCTGTCAAGAAAACAAAAACCTCCTGACGTTATTCCAGAACCTCAGCTGTGTGTATTTTAGGATGCCCTGAGACCCTCAAAGGGACGATACTGCAGCCTTGGTTGGGGAGTGGGCAGGGATGGAACAGGTAGGAAACCAATTTCTGTATCTGCTGAAAGCACTCGGAATAGTTTCACAAAAGCCACTTCAGCCACAGGATGGCCTAGCCTCTTCCTACGTTCCAGAAATTTTGAAAGTTCTGGACATGCTCCAAGGCTCCCTGGACAGGTTTATGGAAGCTTCCTGGAAGGCATCTGTGGCCTCTCTTGATGTCCAGTAGGACGTGGCAGTTTCTAAAGCCCCATGCCCCTGGGGACATCGCTGCGACGCCAAGATGGAGAAATGCCCATCTGAGCAAGAGGAAGTAGAGTGTCCTGGACGGGCCTCTTCCCCAGGACTGTGCCAATAAACTCAAGCAAAGAGACTGGTGCCACTACCCTGGACGCTCTGAGGACAAGTCATGCAGCACTGACATTGTCAAGGGTCCGAGATGCTCTCATAACGGGTCACGTCCACGATGATTATTGCCACCATCACAGAGCTACTGCACTGGCTCTTAAATGACCTTCTGCCCTCCGTCTCCTTCCTCCCATCTTGTCTCCACTGAGAAGCCAGGCTGAGCTTTCTAAAATCTAAACCTTACCCTCTTATCCCCCTCTTAAAACTCTGCAAGAGCTCACCGTAGGATTAAGTCCCTTCCCAGGGGCAAGACATACTTGGCCTCCCGGAATTATTCCAAATGAGAAACTGGCTTTGCTAACTCATTACTGTCAAGAGGGAAGGTAACAGATAAACTAGTATATGCGGGGGGAAAAAAAAAAAAGTTATATTCATTTAACCTAACGATACCAAAACGCCATACTTCATTTTGTTACCTAGGTGGACATTTCACGGCAGTTACCTTCTTGTAGACCTTGATTACGAAAATGCCATCACCCAAAGTTTGGTATTTCGATAGTGTTACTTTGAGACATTATTTGGCCAATGAGTAAGTCTTACTGAACTTTCTGGAGAAAAAAATAAAGCTTTCAATTTACCAACTGTGGTAGCCAGGCTACACACAGTACAACTTTGGGCTCACAATGACCTATGTGGCACTATTAGGGAGTTTCGGGGGGCCTTTCACCAGGGCATGAGGTAGTGACAGTTGACATCTGGGCCATGGAGACAAGGGAGTGCTCCAGGCGCACGAGGGTGAAGGCAGAGCTGGAGACCAGGCACACAGTGGGTACACCAGGAGCACCTGGGCGGAGAAGACGTGTGGGTAAAAAGCAACGGGGCAGAAACTCAGCAAAGGGAAGTGGATGTGAGAAAGGACATGAGAGGAAGCTCTTCTCATAGGAGGTCAATCTATCTGGCAATCAGAGGTGAGGATTTGGACTCATTCGTTCAACAAGACTTACTGCATTCACACCTACAACTATGTGCGAGACACTGTGATGAGCCTTGGAGATACACACTTGCTCCCTGAAGTTTACGGGTGTACCCCAGGGGCGCCTGGGTGGCTCAGTCAGTTAAACGTCCAGTCAGCTGAGCGTGTGACTCTTGGTTTCGGCTCAGGTCACGACCTCGCAGTTTCCAGAGTTCAAGCCCCGCATCGGGCTCTGAGCTGACAGTGCAGAGCCTGCTTGGGATTCTCTCTTCCTCTCTCTCTGTCCCTCCCTCTCTCATGCCGTCTCTGTCTCCCTCAAAATAAATAAATAAACTTTACAGGAAAAGTGTTTTTAAAAACGATGTATCCCAGGAAATGGGAGAGCTGGACAACTCCTTCCCTGAATGTGCACATTCCCTCGAGAGCTGGTCCCCAATTTTATAACCTGAAAGACACTGCCGTTTCTTCAATTTAAGGCACAGGAGGTCATGACGGAGCTCCCCTGAAAGCATGTTCCAACCCCCACCAGTCACTGGACACACCAAGCTACTGCGATATGACCCTTCCGGTCAAAGGCTCCCCAGAGATCACTGAGCGCCAAGCTTCAAACTGCCTCCTGCACCCCTCCCACAAAGGTGCACCCGCCTCAAGCCACCACAGAGGTTGGCTCTTCTAGCCACGCCACCTGCTCACCTCCTCTCCACCATCAAGGGCTAGAACTCTTCGAAAGAACACAGAACGACGGCAGGAAGCCAGGCCCCGGTGAAGTAAACACGCAGACTGAGATGGACCTCAAAAGCAAGGGACGTGCTAGAACCCATCAGCCAGGAAGACAAACGACGCCCAAGCTGATGGACGTGCCAGGAAGCCATGAAGAACACTGACACTGAACTCTACTCTCCGGTATTATAAGGGGTCAGTACGTAGATCATAAGCGGTGCTACCTAGAGCGGTACCTAACGAAATGCAGTCCATCACATCCTTAGAAACTTCGGGAAGTTTCCCCCCACTTTATGCCTCACTTTCCTCATCTGTAAAATGGGACTGGTAAGGACCATCTCGCTGTCAGAAATAAGGGACATATTTCCTGTGAGCACTTTCCTCCAAGGCTGGTACAACACAGGCACTCACTGAAGGGGAGTGATCGTCATCCCTACACCCGATGTTAGGAGGCTCTGGTGGCCCAGGTGGCTGTGGGGAGGGAATGCTCTGAGGCAGCATGGACCCCCCAGAAGACTGCAGCAGATTCAAACTAGAGCTCTGGGGGTGTGGTCTAGAAGAGCACCCTGGAAGTTTTGCTCGTAGAGACTTTTTTTTCTCAAAGGACCTCATGGAAATAATAGGTGGACTCCATAGAGAGTGCTCTGGGAGCCACAGCACTGCTTTCGGGCCACACCTTCCCTGAGCACAGTGTCTCCAAAAGAAACCTAAGCCAGTCGGGGAGCTTCAATCAGCTCCCTCTTCCGGACGAGATATCTGTCCCTCGCCAGCCTCCAACAGACAGGGCGGGCCCAAGACAAAGTCTAGGGACAGCATCAAAAGAGCATCCAGGCCCCGGGCTCCACCCACCAGCTCAGGGGGCCTCGAGCGGCTCAACAGCCGCCCCCAACCTCGGTCAGGGGCGGCCTCTGGACTAAGGGCCACCAGTCCGGCCTGCCCTCGGTAACCGGCCCTTCATGGCACGGGCCAGTGACCTTGAGACTGTGGAACACCCAGCTGTCACAATGGCCAGAGGCCCAGGGGCAACGTGTCTAAACCTCCTTCCGGGAGGCATCTGTCTGCTCCGGAATCTAATTGCAAACAGTCACACATCCCCGCCATCAATACATTTATGATTCACCTCGTCTCAGAGCCCTTTAATGAACATTTTCTCGTCTGTCTGTTCTCATTTCTAATGGTAAAGCATGACACATAACCGTCATGCACAGAATACTAATGTGAATGACCCCTCGCGTGTGTCTGGTTTACAAAACTGTCCGACGCACAGCAGTCAACACACGAAGCACTTAATTGTTCGTTCGCTCATTTTATTAAGCGCTTGCGACACGCCACAGAAGCGGTGGGCGACAGGAGTACAGGGCTGAGCCCCCTCCCCGTGATCTGAGGAGGAGCTGGGAACGTACAGCCAGTAGACATGACCTTGTCTGTGAGAGAAGGGAGGGCAGGGCAGTGGTGGGGTTGAAGTCTGGGGCTCCGGGTTCGGACAGTAACTCTGGGCCCCCAAAACAGATGAAGTACAAATACATGCTACAGCTGAATGAACCTTGCAAACATGATGGGAGGGAATAGAAGCAGTCACAAAAGGCCAGAGTGGATGATTTCATCCATAGGAAAGGTCCAGAATAGGGAAATCTATAGAGACACAAAGTAGGTTTGTAGTTGCCAAGGGCTGGGGAGGAAAAGGGAGGGGAGAGGGGTTGTTTTTCTTGTTTTGTTTTTTTTTTAACTTTATTTATTGATTTTGAGAGAGAGAGAGAGAGAGAGCTCTTGGGGGAGGAGCAGAGAGACAGGGGTAGAGACAGAGAGAATCCCACGCAGGCTCTGCACTGTCAGCACAGAGCCCAGTGCGGGGCTGAAACCCACAACCCAGGAGATTGTGACCTGAGCTGATGCTTAACCAACTGAGCCACCCAGGCACCCAAGGGTTGCTTTGTGAGGTGATAAAAAATGGTCATGGTTGCACGCATCTGTGAATGCACTCAAATCTACTGACCTAAACACTTTTAAGTGGGTGGATTTTATCTTAATAATGCTGCTTTTAAAATAAAGCAACTCTAGGGGAACCTGGGTGGCTCAGGCGGTTAAGCATCCAACTTCGGTTCAGGTCAGGATCTCGCGGTTCGTGGGTTCGAGCCCCATGCTGGGCTCTGTGCTGACAGCTCAGAGCCTGGAGCCTTCTTGGGATTCTGTGTCTGCCTCTCTCTCTGCCCCTCCCCTGCTCACGCTCTCTATCTCTCTCTGAAAAATAAACATTAAAAAAAATTTTTTAAATGCCTGTGGAAAACCAGAGGGATAGCTGTAAAAGAAGGGGGCCATTCAGAATAGGCAAGAGGTCCAGGAAGCCCAAGTGCCCATCAAACAATGAATGGAAAAACAAAACGAGGTATACGCACACAATGGAATATTATTCAAGCCTAAAAAGGAAGGAAAATTCTGTCATTTGCTGCAACGCGGGTGAACTTGGAGGCCATGATGCCGAGTGGAGGAGGCCAGACACGAAAAGACAAATGCCGAGTCCACTTACAGAGGTGCTTCGAGCAGCCAAACCCACAGAGAAAGAAAGTAGAGCGTGGTTACCAGGGGCCGGGGGGGTGGGGAGTTAGCGTTTAACGAGAACATGACTCAGTTGTGCAAGATGCTGAGCTCTGGACAGGGACAGCGGACCACGCGAACGAACTGCGCACGTACAAATGGTTAAGAAGGCAAATTTTATGCTATGGGTAGTTTACTACAAACAAAAAAAGAAGTTTGGGGGCATGTAAGAGCTGCAGAGAGGGATGCTGGGGGAAGGAGGGAGAAAGCTGGGGACAGCCTCACAGGACAAAAGGCTGGAGCTAACGCCTCAACGACACAGAGGGTTGGAGCATCTGAGCGCCGGCGGCCCCAGGAAAGACCCCAGCACTGTCTTCCAGAAGCACTCTGCCTTCCTCCCGCCTCTGCCATCCGCTCTGCCACCCAGCACCGGCCCACGGAGCACGACGTGCCAGCTCAGAGCTCGGGGGCGTGGGATCAAGAGTGAGTCACGGGAGCTCTGCTTTCAGACAGACCGACTCACCCCCTGCCAGTCGAGGGAACTCCCCAGAACAGAAGACTCCCATCCGTGCACAGGCCCTACAGCCCAATTCCCCAGAAATGTTGAGCTGGATGGTCCCAGCGGAACAGCCCAAGTTCACCGAGAACGAAGCTGAGTCACACTGAGGTGCAGCAACATCAGACTTTGGGGCGACCTCACAGTTGCCCTTTGTTAGGTTTTCCCCCACGTGGCTGTGCGTGGGGTTGCTGGAGGAGGCGGGACAGGGGTCTAAGAAGAAATTCCAGAAGACAGGAGAGCTGCCTCCAGGTCTCTAACTTGGAAAAAAAAAAAGACTACATTATGCAGGGTTAACATGAACAGGATGTTTGTCCCTTGAGTGTCCCCCCTCAGGCCTGAAGCAGCATGTGGAATGAGCATATCCCGGGAGATGTGGCAAAAAAACCAGGGTGCCTAAAATCTGCTGTGTTCCCTTCCATTTAAAGGCCCACGATCCTAAAGATATATTCTCATTTTTTATCTTTCACTTCTAAAATGATAGAGGTCGGGGGAGCATTAGAGGAAGTACAGAAACAGCCAGACGTAAGCACAGGCATACAACTCTGGGAAGTACTTGGAAGGCCTAACCCAGAGGTACGGCTATGACACCCACTCTTTCAAGCACTACAATGCATAAAATTCCACCATTAAAAATGCAGCCCTGGGGCACCTGAGGGACTCAGATGGTTAAGCATCTGACTCTAGACTTCAGCTCAGGTCACGGTCTCACACTTGTAAGATTGAGCCCCAGGTCAGGCTCAGGTGTTGAGTGTGGAGCCTACTTGGGATTCTCTCTCCCTCCCTTTCTCTCTCTCTCTCTCTCTCCCTCCCTCCCAATGCCCCTCCCCCACCAACCTGCACACTCACTATCTCTCTCTCTCACAAAATAAATGTTTTGTCTTGTTTTTTTTTTGTTTTTTTGTTTTTTTTTTTTTTAATGCAGCCCTGATGTCCAAAACCATTATTTTAAATATTGTTTTAGAACTTCAGCCAGTGAGGGGCACCTGGTGACACAGTCAGTTCAGCATCTCACTTCAGCTCATGTCGTGATCTCACAGTTAATGGGTTGAAGTCCTATGTCAGGCTCTGTGCTGACAGCTCAGAGCCTGGAGCCTGCTTTGGATTCTGTGTCTTTCCCTCTCTCTGCCCCTCCACTGCTCGTGCTCTGCCTCTGTCTCTCTCTCTCTCTCAAAAATAGATTTAAAAAAAAACATTAAAAAAAGTAACTTCCAACCAATGCGATACAGCAGGAAACAAAAATATGGAGGTAATCTATAGGAAAGAATCAAAGCAACATTATTTGCGTTATTTGCATCATACATCTAAATAAATAGCCCAAGAGAATGAATTGAAAGAATTTAGAATGACTAAGAAAATGCACAAAGATGTCTGGTTTCAAAATAAAGATCTAATCAACATTCAGCAACAACTAGTTAAAAAATACAATAGGAAAACAGTCCTATTTATAGTAGCAACAAAAATACAAAAGGCCTAGAAATAAATTTAAGCAAAAAATGTACAATATCAAATGAAGAAATCCACAAAACCACTGTGATACACTTAAAAAAGATCATTTTACCAAATAAACATTTCTATTACTATAAACACATTAATTTTCTCAAAATTAAATTTTAGGCAATTTCAATCAAAATCTGACGTGGATTTTTTTTTAACTAACAAATTTACTTTAAGCAAATAAAAAGCAGGAATATCCCAGAAGTTTTTTAAGCAAAGAGAAAAATAAATTCAGGACTTGTACTACCATTTATTCAAACATAAAACTACAATGAAGTAGTAACTGGCCTAAGCATAGATGAAAAATGAAATTGCATAAAAATCCCAGAAACAGATCTATGTATACATCATATATATGCATGTATTGCGTGTAAACATATGATTTTGTATATAATAAAAATGGCACAGGGGCGCCTGGGTGGCTCAGTCGGTTAGGCGTCCAACTTCAGCTCAGGTCATGATCTTGGGATTCATGAGTTCAAGCCCTGCATCAGGCTCTGTGCTGACAGCTTGGAGCCTGAAGCTTGGAGCCTGGAGCCTGGAGCCTGCTTTGGATTCTGTTTCTCCCTCCCCCACTCACACTCTGTCTCTCTCTCTCAAAAATAAATAAACATTAAAAAAAAATTTTTTTTACCGGCATGTTACATTCCGGATTCAGGAAAGAAAGTGGGTTTGAGTGGTGAACTGTATAAAGGAAAATTATAAGATGCCTACATCATGTCAAAAATCAACATGAATACAGTTTAATTCAAGAATTAAATGTACAATAAATCAATTAACACACAGGTGTGATTTCGGGATCAAGTTCTTTCTGAGCTTACAGGAAATTTTTAAAGCCTTCATCACATAAATATTTTAAATTTCTGTATATCAAAGAATGTCATAAACTAAACTTGAAAAAAAACGTTACAAGGGAAAAACTCATAACATAAGTGATAGATAAACATTTTGATATTGAAATGAACCTTATGGGGCACCTGGCTGGCTCAGTCGGTTCAGCATCCGACTCTTGGTTTTGGCTCAGGTCATGATCTCACAGTTTCTGGAGTTTGAGCCCTGTGTTGGGCTCTGTGCTGACCAGGCAGAGCCTGCCTAGGATTCTCTATCTACTCCCTCTCTCTCTGCCCCTCCCCCACTCATGCTCTCTTTCTAAATAAACAAATAAACTTTAAAAATTTTCTTTAAAAAAGAAGTGAATCTTATGATTCAGTAAGAAACAGATGAACACATCAATGGAAAATATCAGGAAAAAGAAGTATGGGAGGAAAAAAAGCAACATGAAATGACCAGGAAACCTATAAAAGATATTTAAACTCACCAGTAATGAAAGTCTGAAAAATCAAACAATGAATGGGCATTTTTTGCAAAATTGGCAAAAGTTAAAATAATGGACCAGAGCTGGCAGATGTTCAGGTAAATATACTGCTGGGGAGCTGTAAATGCTGGGCTAATTTACAACATTCCTGAAGGGCAATTTGGCAATGCCCATGAAAAACCTTTGAAATAGTCACATCTTTTGATCAGTAGTTCCACTTTTAGAAAATGGCCTAAGGAAATAACCAGAACTATGTGCAAAGTTTCAACATCATCATCACATGTTATGGGCACCATGTGCACTTACTTATTAGACACAGTTCTATGCTTTCAATTGGTTATGAATTTAATCCTTAAAAAAATAGTATCTGGATCCTGATATGATCTCTGTTTCTACAGATGAGGAGACTGATGTACAGAGAAATCAAGAAAATCCTCCCAAGTCCCACAACTAATATGTGCTGAAACCAGGATTCAAAACCAGGCCAGGGAGCACCACCTAGGCCCAGATGCTTAAACACTAAGATGCCAACAGGAAAGCTTCAATGCCAACAGCAAAATGTTAATCCTACCTAATGCCCAACGATAAGGGATTGAATAAATATACCCATCATATGCACATAAGAGAATTAATAGATGGATGGATGGATGGATGGATGGA
>NW_024412421.1:30760509-30779229 GCF_014898765.1 Herpailurus yagouaroundi
TGGATGGATGGAGAAATGATGGATGGATAGATGGATGGATGGATGGATGGAGAGATGATGGATGGATGGATGGATGGACGGATGGATGGATGGGTTGGTGGATGGGTATGGGTTGGAGGATGGATAGGGAAATAGGTGGGGGCATTGAGGGCTCAATTCACAAAACATTCATTTGGGGATCTGTCCTCATTTTTCCTTCTACTCACACGCATTAAACATTAACTTCATGGCAGGCAAATTTTCAAGTACCATTAAGCCCTTGCCAAAACTGGCAGGAAAAAATTAAATGGCAAAACCGAAGGCTTCTGCTCCCAGGAAGAAATGGCAAGAACAGACATTGTGAGGTGTTCTCTTCCCCAAGTTCTTAAAACCTCTCTCTTTCACAAAATAGAGAGAGCTCAAAAGAAGTCACAAAGTGTGAAATCTTTAAAGTCTAGGTCTCAAAGAACCACAGACAACAAGTCTGGTAACCATTTGCGCTGATGCAGTGGCTCTGATAGAAGGTGCCAGAATGCCAGTGTGGACCGGAGTGTGAGGGACACAGAAGATTACCGAGGATGGTGTAAAAATCAGAACAACATCAGAGGACTCGGAACAAAGCCAGAAGACATGCTCCCTACCTCCTGGTACAGTGAATGGAACTCGCCTCACCTAGGTGAGGAAGGTCTGGCATTAACCCCCCAAGACCATACGACGCTGTAAGTTCTCTGCTCAAGTGTTACCTTGATCCAAGTGAGATTGTTTTCCAGAACAACCATTATATTAGTTTAAGTTTTTTATATTTATCTTGTAAAACATTCAACCCCTTCAAATGTGATTAGGGATGAACTGGTAACTGAAGGCAACAGCCTGGTGATTAGAAGAAACCAAAAGAAAGATAAAGCATCCGAACACAGGAGTGGCACCTAGTAAGCGCTCGAGTGATCATAGTTAGTGGCTGGGCTGGTGGTGAGATTATGCTGTTCCTGTTGCCCCTGCTGACACCCTTGAGTGGAAAGGAACATTCTAGTCTTTGAGCGTATCACATGGAAACTTCACCCCCCACTGATGGATTTATTCACTCATTTAATACTTGCAAACCCCTGGGCGTTAGGGATCATCCTTCCCATTTAAAAAATAAAGAAACTGAGGGTCACCTGGGTGGCTCAGTGGGTTAAGCGTCCAACTTTGGCTCAGGTTGTGATCTCATGGTTCGTGGGTTCGAGCCCCGCGTCAGGCTCTGTGCTGACACTCAGAGCCTGGAGCCTGCTTCGGATTCTGTGTCTCCCTTGCTCTCTGCCCCTCCCTTTGCTTGTGCTCTGTCTCTCTCTCAAAAATAAATAAACATTAAAAAATTTTTAAAAGAAAGGAAAAGGAACCCAGGCACAGAGAAGTTAAAGCCATTTATCAAAGCCACACGCTTAAAGCAGCAAGAGATTCACACCAAATCAGTGTGATTCTCAGCCTAGAGATGTAGAAGAGGTGGGTATCCCTAGAAACTCACTCTGGGAAGGAGGTAGCACATGTGGGCAGATGGGACCCAGTTTCCCATGCTTTTCCTTTCCTGCCTTGATCTTCCCACATCCCCATTCCCAGAGCAACCCGGTAAGCCACTCGGAGAGCCCCGGAAAGCCTTCGGGGATGCCTCCCCTTTCGCATGTCGAATCCCTTAACACCTGCTTCACATCAGACACCGGACACGGTGACATCTCCTTCCTGCAAGAAGCCCTGCTCTGTAGTCCTGACCTCAGAAGGCAACGAAGCAGTGGGAGCCCCTATACTAGGTACCTCCCCTCCACCATGCTATTTAACCTACCAACACCCTTCCAAGAAAATATCATTGTGTCCAACTCACAGGTGAAGAAACTGAGTCTCTGGTCGAGCAACCTGCCCAAGCCACAGTTGCCACACCAGCTCACCAAGGCCCACAGTGAAAGGCCATGCGGCAGTCTCACCCAAACTAAGATTTGGACCGCCTATGTCCACACAGCAAAAGGACTTTCAAGTTAAGTTGAGCGCTGGAAGGCTCTCTTCCCAACCGACAGGGTAGTGAGGCAGTGACTTTATCCCCGTGACAAGTGGCAGCATGCTTACGCGTGATCACAAAGGTGCCAGTCTCGGACTACCGCCCTTCTACTGTGGGTTCTAGAAGCCCAGCAAAAGAAACCCGTGGCTCTGAGCCACTGGTCCCCTCCCCCCTCAGGAAAGCTCTGCACACGGGCCCCCCGGGGGGCCCTTCTGGTGCCACAGAGGTGCAAAATCCCTGACCTGGGGGTGAGTGACAGACGTGAAATAACAAAATCCCCATTCCAGAGGCCCTCCAGCTGATCAAGGGCACCTAAGACACTTGTCTCCCTGTCCTGCACAAGCACCCCCAGGGCCAGGTGTTGTTAGCACCCCGCCCATCGAACAGAGCCATCGAGGTAGGGCGCTCCGGCAAGCCACCGAGGGGTCCTGCAGGTAGAATACAGAGGCCTCCGATCTTTCACTGGGCCTCTCTGATTCCAACCCCCAGGGTCTGTGCATGGTACCAGGCAACCTCTTTTCTGCGAACCAAACCCCTGGAAAGCCCCATGTCCCCTCCCATGACATTAGCGACCCTGAAACCAGGAGTCACATGAAACCTCGTCACCAAACGCTCAAACCACCCCAAGCAAGGCGAAAGGCAGTCCGCAGGATGGAATCAAAAGCACCGGGGCTGCATCCATTATCCTAGCCGCAACACTAGCTGTGTCACCCTGGGAAAGCCATTGGACCTCTCTGTGCTTTAAACTCCTCATCCATGAAAGATGATAACAGAGCCACCTGTTGGAGCTCATATGGAGATTACATGAGCTAAGGCCTGCAAAACACTTCAGGCGACGTGTGTTACGACGAGCACCCTTCACGTTCGCGATCATGACTAGCATCACTGTTGCTATAGAGGGACGACTCCACAAAAGTTGGCAGCATGTAACAAGAAACAAGAGGTGATCTGGCTCCCGGAGGTGGCTTTCTGCAGCAGGAGGACACTACTGTCACGTCACTGAGTTTGAAATCAACTCCGCCTGTGGCCAGGGTTTCCACACCAAACACTGAGCTGTCCTTCTTTGCTTGGAAACGCTTCTAGGCTGCTGGTCTACCCAAAGCCAGGGAGCATGCTGTCGCGCCCTCCCCCCCCCAAGAAACAGCCCTCTGGCTGTTAGGACACCACTTCCCACTGTCCATCAGCAAGTCTGCCACTGAGCTCAGTCAGCCTGATCCACACCTGATTCCGTGGACCTTGAAGAGTAGTATGGAAAGGGAAGGGAACAAGACTACTCCTGTCCCCACACCCTTCCTTCCCCTCTGGGCTTGGGGACAAGGCGCCTCTCTGCCAGCTCCCGGGCCAGCCTGAAAGGAAGGGCGATGATCCCCCTATGCCCTTGAAGAACTTCAAACGATGGGAAGCTGAGCAGAAGCACGGCCTGAGTGTGTGATAAATGGACACAAAATTATCCTAGCCCGCTGGCTGGAGAAGACGTGACTCTCTAATCCTGAGTGCTATGAATTCAGGAGTGAATTGTGCCACTGGGAAGGAAAGGGCTTTTTTTTTTTTTTCTTTTGAAAAGGGCTTCTTTAAACGTGCTCAAAATGTTCCATTTGGCAATGACCCTGGTAGTCACCTCTTATTTTCTTCTCGCAGCCGGATTTTTTTCAAGGGCAGATTCTAAGCAATTTTCCTTGCATCCTCTCAAGTGTTCTGGAATCTTCTGACTATTCTGAATCGGGTGTTGAAGACAAGAAAAGTAACCCCAAGAATGGAAGGCACTGGAAGTCAAGTGCCCAAGACAGACTCAGAACGATTCCTGGATAAAGACAGCCCGGACAGGATCTTCGCTTGGCCACCAGCCATGCCAGGAAAGAACTCTGCCAGGCAGGTTAGCGTAACCCCTTCCCTGGTGTGGGGGAGCTCCTGAGGTTGCAAAGGGGTCTCGGGGAGGACAGCACGGCGTAGACACCACTCACTAGGAGACTATGCTCTTCTCCAACCCCTACTATTGTTGGCTTAGAGTCACTTAAAAACTGAGCTGACTTTTAAATTTTTTTTTAAGTTTATTTATTTGAGAAAGAGAGAGAGAGAGAGAGAGAGACAGCATGAGTGGGAGAAGGGCACAGAGAGAGAGAATCCCAAGCAGGTTCTGCACCGTCAGCACAGAGCCTGACTCGGGGCTTGAACTCAGGAAACCGTGAGATCATGATCTAAGCTGAAATAGAGGGTGGGACACTTAACCGACAGAGCCCCCAGTCACCCCGAGCTGACTTTTAAAAACTGATAGATTTTACTTAAAATCCAGATCGCCAGCATCTCTGTAAAAAACAAACAAACAGGGGCGCCTGCGTGGCTCAGTCGGTTGAGCGTCCGACTTCGGCTCAGGTCATGATCTCGCGGTCCGTGAGTTCGAGCCCCGCGTCAGGCTCTGTGCTGACAGCTCAGAGGCTGGAGCCTGTTTCAGATTCTGTGTCTCCCTCTCTCTGACCCTCCCCCGTTCATGCTCTGTCTCTCTCTGTCTCAAAAATAAATAAATGTTAAAAAAAATTTTTTTTAAACAAACAAACAAACAAAGGATTAAGAGAAGGGGAAATTGGTAGCCCCGGGTATATATTTCAACAATGGACTGGGTTTTAAAAACCATTACCCCTCCTGGATTTTACCACAATCCCCACTACTTCCTACTGTGCCCCAAAGCTGAGGGCCATTCCTCATCATATATGTGCTGCTGATTTTCTTATAACATGTAAATATCTCTTTGTACTCAAAAGCATCAAAAACAAATAAAAGTAAAACTAAAGATAGACAAAAAAGCCCACGTGTTTCAAGAAAAATGGGCAAAGGTCCAGCACGTGCCGTTCTGTCATTTGCAGTATCAGCCTGGACCCCACAGTGAAGAGCACAGCATGTAGTGACAGAGGTGTCTGGGTTCAAATCCTGGCGGGGCAACTTCTTGGGACCGCGGGTATGTGCTTACCCTCTCTAAGCCTCAGCTTCCTCATTGTTAAAGGAATAGGCTTCATGGGGCTTAGGAAAGGATTTAAAAAGATACTGCATACAAAGCACTAGGCACAGGGCCTGGAACTGAGTAAGTGGCAGTCGCTGTGATTAATGCTGTCACCGGCGGCAAGAGTGATGGCGGCCGCAGGGGTAGCTGGTAGGAACAAGATGATAGTTTGCCCTCTGGAGCCCCTTCTGAATCAGCAACGGGTTTATTTCCCTCCCAACTTCTGAGGCCAGGGAAGCCCGCAGCACTCGGAAGAGGTATGGCCACACCCAAGAGCTGTCCCTACAGATTCCTCTAGAACCACGGAACGTGCACCCTCGTTTCTTTGCCTTGCAGACTCCTACCACATCTCCTCTCTGTTTCCTGCATGCATGCCTATTTATCTGACTTCTGCTGTTCCCCTCTGAATGGAACACCCTTCCCACCTCTGTCTCCCCAGGAGGCCCTTACTTACATTTAAAGATTCTGATCAGACATAGGCACTGGGAAGCCTTTCCTGAATTCTTGGGCAAGATTCCTGAATCCTGTTCTACATGGGTCCGTCCTCCCCACTAGACTAGGAGCCCTTCGAAAGCAGAGCACGTGAGGTCACCCATGTGGTCAAGTCACACCAGTAGGTGACTCTGAGAAGACCACAGGGCATAAAGGAAAGAGCACAGGTGTGTATCCTGCTCCGCCATTTAAAACTCAGGTGGGAAACCCGAGCAAGTCCACTGAATCCTCAGAGCCGGGTTTGCACAAATGGAAGAAGGAGTTAACAAAACGTGCCACAGAATAACATTAGCAAAACAACACAGCGCATTATTGTCAGCACCCTCAGCCATCATCAGCCCCAGCGCCACACTACCACCAAAAACAACGTCCCTCTTCCCCAAGCCCAACTTAACTTAGGAGCCCTGAACTTGAGCTGTGCCCTGCATTGCACTTTCCTAACTTCCAACTCGTTGCTGAGAGCTGTAAGGGACCCAGAATGGCCACAGGCTCCAAATCAGCCCACTCTGCACAAAGAAATGCATCACAGGAAAACGTCAGAGAAGGAAGCTAATTGGAAAATACCTTTTTCCAAAGAATACATACACGTGGCCAAAAGACACATGAAAAGATGCTCAACATAACTAACAATCAGGGAAATGCAAATGAAAACCACAGAGAGGTATCACCATACAGCTGTCAGAATGGCTAGAATCAAAAAGACAAGGGGCGTCTGGGCGGCTCCGTCGGTTGGGCATCCGACTTCGGCTCAGGTCATGATCTCACAGGTGGTGGGTTCAGGCCCCGCGTCAGGCTCTGTGCTGACAGCTCAGAGCCTGGAGACTGCTTCAGATTCTGTGTCTTCCCGTCTCTCAGCCCCTCCCATGATCATGCTCTGTCTCTCTCAGTCTCTCAATAATAAATACACGTTAAAAAAAAATTCAAAAGACAAGAGAGGGGGTACGAGAGAAAAAAAAAGACAAGAAACAACAAGTGTTGGCAAGGATGTGGAGCAAAAGGACTCCTTGTGCACCGGTGGGAATACAAACTGATGAAGCCATTGTGGAAAACAGCATGGAGATTCCCTAAAAATCTAAAGGTCGAATTACCATTTGATCGGGTAATTACACTACTGGGTATTTACCCAAAGAAAATGAAAACACTAATTCAAAAAGATACATGCATCCCCTATGTTCATTACAGCATTATATACAATAGCCAAGATATGAAAGCAACCAAAGTATATATCAATAGATGAATGGATAAAGAAGATACAGTGTATACACACAAACATACACACACACACACACACACACACACACACACACACACACACACACACTGGAATACTATTCAGTCATAAAAAGGAATGAAATCTTGCCATCTGAAACAATATAGATGGACCTAGAGGTCACAATGCTGAGTTCAGTAAGTCAGATAGAGAAGAACAAATACCATATGATTTCACTCAGATGTGGAATCTAAAACACAAACAAACCAAAAACAAAAAAAGAGACAAACAAAAAACCAGACTCTTACATACAGAGAATAAGCCGGTGGTTGTGAGCCGGGAGCTGGGTGGAGAATGGGGGAAGTGAAGGGGACTTATCGTTGAATTAATTACTTGTTGAAAGGGTATTATCATTGTGGAATCACTATATTGTACATCTGAAACTAATATAACACTATATGTTAACTAACTGGAATTTAAATAAAAACTTAAAACAAACAAACAAAAACACACAAAAATACCCTTCTCTTATAAGGGATATTTGGAACTAAACCACTCTATGCGTGTGTGTGTGTGTGCGTGTGTTTGTATGAATAAACGTATATGTATATACATATACACACACACACATACATTTACACACATATATATATGTAATCATTATATGTATTAAATTATTAAAATTCTGTTGATTATGGTATAAAAAAGAGTACACTTATCATGATAATCACTGAGTAATATACAGAATTGTTGAATCATGTTTTACAACTGAAACTAAGATAATGCTATATTTAAAAAAAAAAAAGGAAGCTAATTGTATGGTCTCTCTGTATGTGTTTGAATATTGCCATAAAGAATATTTAAGATATAGGGGGTGCCTGGGTGGCTCAGTCAGTAAAGCGTCCGACTTCAGCTCAGGTCATGATCTCACAGCTTGTGAGTTCGAGCCCCATGTTGGGCTCTTTGCTGATAACTACCCTTCCTGGAGCCTGCATCCAATTCTGCATCCCTCTCTCGCTCTGCCCCTCCCCCACGCATGCACACGCGTGTGCTCCCGCGTGCTCTCTCTCTCAAGAATAAGTTATTTAGAAAACATTAAAAAAAGAATATTTAAGGTATAAAAATATAGTCAAGACATGAGTAAGGCTTAAAATAAAAAGTAGATACAAAACTGTAGGCAGAGTTTGGTTCTATTTTGTGTCTAAACAAAATATATACGGCAAAACAGACTTAAAGAAACGGCCGAAATGTTAAGGTAATGATATGGGTCACTCAGGTTTATTACTTTTATTTTCCAAATTTTCTCCAGTAATCACATTTTATTTTACGACTTAAAAAAGTGAAACCCTATTGAATGTGTAGCAGTGTCTTATTTAGTGTAAGTAATCAATTAAATAGGTGTTTAAAAAGTAAAGAAATTATTTAAAATGTATACAGCAACTGGTGGGGGCACTTGGGTGGCTCAGTTGGTTAAGCATCTGACTTCAGCTCCAGTTATGATCTTACAGTCCATGAGTTCAAGCCTGTTCTGTGCTGATAGCTCAGAACCTGGAGCCTACTTCAGATTCTGTGTCTCCCTCTCTCTCTCCCCTCCCCCAATCTCTCTCTCTCTGTCTCTCTCTATCTCTCTGTCAAAAATAAACCAACATTTAAAAAGATGATATGAAAGCAATTGGTGATTTGTCTATAGTAGTCTAAGGTTTTTCACAATAACAAATGCAAAACACAGTCTTTTAAAATGTCCCTGGAACATTTACCAAAAAATTGAACAAGTACTAGACTAGCAGAAATACTCAATAAATATCAAAACCCAGAAATTGACCAGCTATTTGGCTGTCTGTAAAACAATAAAAAGCAAAATCAATAGCTATAAAATAAAACCTAAAAACACCCCAGTCAATAGTAAAGTCTTGGCTAAGGAAGGTAAACCAAATAAATTATGGGATACATACAAAAGAGTGATAACAACTCCAACACAAACCACAAAATGTATAGGATTCAGCCAAAGCTGAGCTCAAAGTGAAAAAAAATAACCTTATATGAAACTTTTAAAATAAGAATGAAAATATGTGAAGTATTCAGTACAAAAAGCTGAAAAAAAAAACCCCAAAATGATCCTAATCAAAGAAAGAAAAAAGGATTAATTTGTAACCACAAAATAATTAAGAAAAAATAAAAAGTAAAAAGGGCAGATTGGGTCAGAAAAAACTAATAATTGGTTCTTTATAAAAGGACTGGTAAAAAAAAAAACAAAAAAACAAACCTCTAGCAAACCAAACCAGAGTGAGAAAGAGAGAGAGAGTACACAAAACCTAAAACACTATGAGAAAGAGGCTATAAACACAGAGAGACCTTAAATTCTTGAATTTCATCTGCAACCAATAAACTGGAAAATACAGAATTAATGACTGTATTAAAACAATCCCCCCAAAAATCAATTATCAAAAGACCTGACAAAACTAATAACCAGGAAAGAAATTAGTAAAAGCTGCCAATGAATAAGCAGGGCTGGGGGGAGGGTGTGCCATGCCCAAATGGTTTTATTAAGTTCTTTCAAACTTTCAAAGGATAATATAAAAGCTAATCAACAGATTTTAGATTACAGGAAAATATGGGAATCTCGTGGTCTATTTTGTAGCTGGCATAACTCTAGTTACAAAGCCAACACAGATAATGCAAGAAAAATAAAAACAAGAAACCTTAGACTTCTATTCCAGCCAAGACTGAGCAACTTTTAGGAAACCAATGTCCCTGCCAAGAACAACTAGGAAAGCTGCTAAGATCCATTACCTGTTCTGAAACACTCAAGAACTGCCTAGGCAGCCAGGATCTAAAGCACCAAAATGCCAGAGAAAGAAATTCACAGAGGTGTGCCTGACATTCTGCATGCTGCTCTTCCCCGTGGGTTATTCACCAGCTCTTAAACGGTGTGGGGTTAGATGCTACACACGTTGGCAGAAATACAAACAGAAGGCAAAGAAGCACATGGAAGCTAAGCAGAGCTTTATACAGCCTTCCAGAGATGGGAAGAAAAATATTGGGGCTAGCAGCTAGCAAGGGCTTGAGGGTCCAACCGAGGGTTGAGGGTCCAAAAGCTGGGAGAGAAAGCAGGCAGAGAGAAGTATGAATGGGCTCTGCACAAACTTTCCCTTCAAAGTATTTGATGATTCTTATCAAAGAAGGGTGAAATACTAAAAGTGCTGAGAACTTAGAGGCTGGATATCTGGGCTTAGCTTTCAGGATGCTCGTGGTTCTGGGGAAATGATGTTGGGAGTTCAGGATTGACCAAGGCAAAAAATAAACACACAAGATTCTCAGAAGTAACCAAGACTTAAAAAGAATACAAACCAGCCCCAATGTCTGATTACAATGAGATGATCTACCTCTTCTCTGCCTGAAGGAGGAAAAGGTAATCCTCTAAGGAGAGAGGCTGAGTGGATCTTCTTGGTAAAAAGGGAGCATCATCCATGACATGAATAAATGTCCACCATTCAATCAAAAATTACCAGGCACACCAAGAAGCAGGACCAAGAGTCAAATTAAACATTAAACCCACAGGCAACAGAAATACTGGAGTTATCAAACACAGCCTTCAAAATAAATGAGACAAGGATAACCACATGGAGAATTTAACCAAGCAGAGTTAATCTAAAACTGAAAAACAAAAGAGCTAAAATCAATAATTCTATACATGAATTTAACAGCATATGAAACACAGAATCAGTAAAGTGAAAGACAGATTAGAAAATAATATCCAGGTAGAAACGGAAAGCAAAAAACAGAAGAAATTAAAAAAAAAAAAACCCAATAGGAGTCCTATGGAATGTGGAGGCAAAGTCTAACTAGGTGTGATAGGAATCCAAGAAGAAAAGAGAAAGAATAGCATAGAAGCATTATGTGAAAAGACAATTACCAAGAATCTTGTAAAAATAAAGAAAACATCAAGTCATAAAAATCCCAAGCAAAACATATAAAAAGAAAATGATACCTAGAAACAAACACCTTAGTAAAACTTCAGAAAAACAGGCATGCCTGCCTGGCTCAGGTGGTAGAGTATGTGACTCAGGGTTGTGAGGTTGAGCCCCACGTTGGGTGTAGAGAGTACTTAAAAATAAAATCTTTAAGGGGCACCTGGGTGGCTCAGTCAGTTGTGCAACCAACTTCAGCTCAGGTCACCATCTCATAGTTCATGAGTTCAAGCCCTGCACTGGGCTCAAGAGCTGTCATTACAGAGCCCACTTCAGATCCTCTGTTCCCCTCTCTCTGCCCCTCCACTGCTTGCGTTCTCTCAAAATAAATAAAATGTTTTAAAAAAATAAAAGCTTTAAAAGGGTGTTTGGGTGGCTCAGTCAGTTGAGTGTCCAACTCTTGATTTCAGCTTTGGTCATGATCTCAGTTCATGAGATCAAGCCCCACAGTGATCTCTGTCAGCACAGAGCCTGCTTGGGGTTCTCTCTCTCCATCCATCTCTCTCTGCCCCTCCCCTCCCTGCGCTCCTCACCCCCCTCTCAAAATAAACACTTAAAAAAATCAATTAAAAATAAATAAGTAAAATCTTTAAAAAAAAAAACTTCAGAAAACCAGTAAGTAGCAAGATGAGGAAAAAAGTCACATTATCTTTAAGGAAGGAAGGGAGGGAGGGAGGGAGGGAGGGAGGGAGGGAGGGAGGAAGGAAGGAAGGAAGGAAGGAAGGAAGGAAGGAAGGAAGGAAGGAAGGAAAGAAAAGAAAGAAAGAAAGAAAGAAAGAAAGAAAGAAAGAAAGAAAGGCAGGCAGGCAACAGTAAAACCAATAGTTCTCAATAAAAACAAAAGAGGGGCACCTGGGTGGCTCAGCTGGTTGAGTGTCAGACTCTTGATTTTTGGCTCAGGTCATGATCCCAGGGTCATGGGATTGAGCCCTGCATCAGGCTCCATGCTGAGCATGGAACCTGCTTAAGATTCTCTCTCTCATTCTCTCTCTTTCTCTCTCTCTTCCTATCCCACCATGCATGTGCTCTCTGGCTCTGTCTCTTAAAAAAAAAAAAAAAATAGAAAAGCTGAGAGAAAATACCACTTAGAAAGTTTTATTCTACGGAAATACTCTCTTAAGGTGCAGTAAAATAAAGACACTTTGAGATGTACAACAACTGAAAGAATTCGCTACCAATCAGTGATGTGCTAGTAAATGTTTAACGAATGGCAAAAACAAAAACAAAAACAAAAACAAAAAGGCACCGATTTGTAGTTGCCAGCTTCTGTGGTGTAAGTATTCCCACCACAGCCGAGTTTAAGCTACCAATGTGATATCACCGAACGCAGAAATAGAAAGAGAGGTACCCAGTCAGCTCTCAGGAGGACACCACTGTCACCAACAAAACTGAAAAAAAAACAAAATAAAAAAGAATTCTTTAGGAAAAAGAAAAATTCTCCCATACTGAAATTTGTAAATGTAAGAAAGTGGAAATCAACAAAAAGAATAAACAGGTGAGTAAATATCAATGAATATTGACTTCATGGTAGAAAACAATACGGTGGCTTATAGTGTCAAAAAAATGGATGTAGAATTAAAATGAGACAAGATTAATAATAAAAAGTGGGGCAAATGAAGTCAATGTTCTAAGCCCTGCCGAATAGTAAAATCCTCATTTATATTAGTCTTCAATAAGTCAAAGAAACAGAACCACACATATATGGTCAATCAAATTATCATAAAGGAAACACTGCAATAGTGAAAGAATGGCCTTTTTAAGAAACAGTGGCTTCCCAGCATTAAAAAAAAAAAAGGTTGACCCCTACACCTCACGTCATATACAAAACAATCAATTCCAGACTCCCCATCTATCTACACACAATGGGTAAAACAATGAATCTTCTGGAAGCTATCACAGGAGACTCTCTTCATCATCATTTTCTTAAACCAGGACCCAAAAAGCATGAAAGCAACACAAAGAAAAAGACTGATAAATCAGACTTCATTTACAGTTAATAACTTCACATCAAAAGACACAATTAAGAAAATAAAAAGGTAATTCATAGATGGTGAGAAGATGTGTAAAATACATATTCCTGACAAAGGATTTATTTCCAGCATATAGAATCCATTTTGTCAAAAACCAGGGTAAATGCCCAGGTTTCTGGGGAGAACAGACAAAGGAGACCCCAGGAGCGTGGGTTACGGTGGGACAGTGATGCCGGCAGCATGCCTTACGCATCATCTTATGTGATCCCCACAGTACCCCTTTGAGGTAAACTACACTTTTTATCCCCATGTTACAGGCCTGGCATAAACCTAGTCTCTAACACACACCCAAGAGCCACCACCATGCACAGGGAAGGGGACGGAGCTGTTTGTTAGACCCAAGCTGTAATCAGTCATTGCCCATCTGTGATGCGCTAACAAGGAGGTGAATATGTCACAGGTCCACGTGGGAAGAAGGGCTGCAACAACACAGGGTGGGTCAGAGCCCAGGGTGAGATATTTAGACTACATGGCTTTCTGAGGGCCACATGGACAAGAGTCTGGGATTCAGGACAAATGGAGATTAAGCCAACAGCCAAGTCCTCCCCAGTATCAGAAGTTAAGGGATGCTCATTAGGAAAGAGGATTTTTTGCAGAGAAACTTTATATAGTTTGGAAAATACACCAGGATATGAGAGCTGTCACATCCGCCCATCCAGAGAGTGTGGCCTCATGCAGCCAGGAATAATACCATAGAGAAGGGCAGTCCAGGGTTAGCCATGAGGTTCCACGGCTTGTCAATGGTATGACTCTAGACAAGTCACTGAGCCATTCTAAGCCCTTATCTGTACAGTGCAGGTGAGAAGAATCCTCCACCAGGAAGGACTCTGCAGGGGAACCCATGGGGAGACATGGAAATATATTACTATGTTAAGGTTTTAAAGTTCATTTGGGAGCATGACAGGGTTCTGCCCTCTTTCCTCCCAAATATTAAAGAACCAGGGAAGCTATGGGCTACCAGGGGACCCTCCCGCAGCAGAGAAGAGAAGGGTCTCAGATGGGAAGGGGGACACTGCTGGTTGGGTGAGAAGCCCACATGACTTCCCAGGAGTAGCCTCAGAACTGTACTCCTGAACTTGGGCAATGGCCACCTGCACAACCCACCCCCGCAGTAAGTGGATGGGGCAGGGGTCGGTGAGGGGCTCCAATCCCTACTGGCAGCCCACTTCAGGTGTCAGCTCTCACTTTGCCTCCCCTGCAGTCTTGGTTTCCTCATCCACGTTCCATTTAATGCGTAGAGGTATTTTAGGATGGCACAACATGTAAAATGCCACACATTTCCTGGTTGTTCAGCATGTGTCAACACACTTCCGTGTGTCAGCAGGGATGCTGGGAGGCTGCTCACATTTGGAGAGTGGAGAAAACTGTGAATTCTTATGCTTTCATCTATCAAGGAGTCGGGGCATCTTGGTCTATGTCAGGATGAGCAGAAAGGGCTTCCTGACCTCTCACCACAGAGACCTTGCTTGAAAGAGAAGAAAACAGTGGAGGACACACTCAGCACTTCACAGGCTACAGAGATCTGGTAGCTGTGGGGAATGACGCTTTTTTTTTTTTTAATTTTTTTAAGGTTAATGGGAATGACTCTTAATACCTACAACCAAGAAGAAGCATAGCTCCAAAGCCAAAAAGGCCAATAACATATCTGGCTGAGGGGTGCCTTAAGTGGCTCAGTCGGTTGGGCGTCCGACTTCAGCTCAGGTCATGATCTCGTGGCTCCTGGGTTCGAGCCCCACGTTGGACTCTATGCTTGCGGCTCGGAGCCTGGAGCCTGCTTTAGATTCTGTGTCTCCCTCTCTGCCCCTCCCCCACTCACGCTCCGTCCCTCTCCCTCTCCCTCTCTCTCTCTCAAAAATAAACATTAAAAGTTTTTTTTAATCTGGCCATATCCATCAAAAAAAACCTAGAAATACTCTTACCTCTAACCTGCTAATCCTGCTTCTGGAAACCTATCCTAAAAGGACAATTTTAGATATAAAAAATGTAAAATATTCATTACGATGTTATTAAAAAAGTTACAAACATATACACAAAACCCTGGGCCACTTAGGAAAGATGCTTTTAAATAATTGTTGGGTCAATGGGGAAAGAAATGAAATCACAAATTAGTTAGAAAATAGCCATAATGATAAGACCATATAGCATATGCCAGAAGAGAGATATGGCCAAAACTATAATCATAACAAAATTATGGTTTTATTATTGGTTTTATTATTGAATGTGAAAGCATAATGGTTTTATTACTGAATATGAAAGTATAATGTGCCAACAATCCAATTCAAGAAGTTAGAAAGAGAACCGCAAAACAAAACCTAAGAAAAACAGAATCAAAGCATTAATAAGGTTAAAAGCACAAATGAATTCATTAAAAACCAGCAGAATTCAAGAGCTGGTTCTCTGAAAAACACTACTATAAAGAAAAACTATAGCCAGCAGACAAACCTCTATCTAGTCTAATTAAAGGAAACGAGAAAATACAGACACAATAAAGAACGGAAAATGATAATTAGCAAAAAAATATGGCAGTCATTCAAAAATGAGCGGAAATTATTTACAACTTAATAAATTTGAAAATTCTCAATGAAATAGAGAATTTTCTAAATAAATACAAATGAACACAATTGACTTAAGAATTAAGAACATGAAAATAAGCAAAAGCTACATATGAATATGAAGAAGTTGCTAAAAAATGATCTCTGAAGCTTTAGAAAATGCTCCAGATGCAGTAAAAAAAGGAATGATTCTTTTTATTTTATGACATTTAGTGACCTTGACAGAAAAATCTCACTCACACACACACACACACACACACACACACACACACACACACACACTACAGCCTGGTGTTATTTAGAGATATATACAAAATAATTCTAAATAAAATATTTTTTTATGTTTTCTTTTTCTTTTACTAAAATATTTTTTAAATCCACCAAGATAATAAAGGAAAATACAACTCTACCAGCAAGGATTTGTCCCAGAAAAAATAAATTAATAAACAGAATCATATTACTTAGTGAAAAAAATCACACAATCTCAATAGTTTTTAAAAAGCATCTGATAAGTCATTCCCTATTTTTAAAAAATAGCAAACTAGAACCAGAAGAACATCCCTAGTCTTAAACCACCTGCTGACATCAAACTTCAGGTGACATAATACAGGCATTCCCATTAAAATCATGGGTAAGGCACCTATCACAATTAGTATTTCACCCCGGTAAAGAAACACAAAAGTATTCAACACTGGTAACCAAAGCAAGTGAAAGAAATGAGAGCATCTATTATCAGGAAGGACAGAGAAATTGACCATGATTTGCTTGAGGTAAAACTGAACTTAAAAAATGTACTGGGGACACCTGGGTGGCTTAGTCAGGTAAGCATTGATTTCAGCTCAGGTCAAGATCTCACAGTTCGTTCTCTCTCCTTCTCTCTCTGCCCCTCCCCTGTGCACGCTCGCGCGCTCTCTCTCTCTCTCTCTCTCTCTCTCTCTCTCTCAACATAAATAAAACATTTAAATAAAACAAACAAAATAAATAAAAACATTTTCAAATGTACAAAAATTAAGCAGAAGACTAATAAGAGAATCAAAAAAATAGGGCATGTTATAAAAAATAGTCAACCAATAATTTACCCTATAAAATTAGTAAACAGGAAATATAATAAAGATATATTTCTCAATAACAAGAAAAATAAAACAGAATATATAGGAAAAATTATAACCAGAAATGTGTAAAATCCACATGAAGAAAACAAACAAACAAAATTACCAAAAGACACATATGAGACCTGGACTGATGAGAGAGATAAGCCAATTGGTCTATTATAAATAAGTCCGCTCTTCCCAAGTTTAATAAATTAAGTACCCATTCTAATCCCAGCTACCAAGTACTTATTTTTTTACTTGAAAATTGATTGCATAAATTCATATGGAAGATAACTGGGCTAGTGTAGTCAATACAATTTTCCAATATAAAAACAAAGGTGTTATGTAATATAATATTATAACATAATATAATAGGTACTGACGATTATTAAATATGCAACAAGGTTCAGTCCTAAAGTAATGTGGTTTTTAGCAAGCCCTTCAACATGAACTGGCCTCACATGTGTACTCTCGGGTAAGTGAATGATTTTAACTATTGATTCGGGTTGTGACCCATATGCCAAAGGAATACTGTCTCATTTTAAAGCAACACGCTGAAAGAATGGCCCGGAAACAATAACTAAATCGTAATCACTATAAATACTGGCGTACTTTTGTGCTCGTGGCTATGAGTACAGCATTCAAATTATTCTTTTTGGTTGTGGATAGTGTCTGCCGCTCATCTGGGTAAAAGGACAGGGAGTGACAACGTATCCTCCCCTTGAGGCAGCAAAACAGACCACACTCAGGGGTATGAGACGGTACCTGGAAGCTAATGCCTAACTACAAACATGTGGTTGCGACGGAGGAACCGCACTGAGGAAAACAAACACACAAACTTATAATAATAACCAGCTCAGGTATTGCACAAGTTGCTTCGAGTGTAACCACACTTGCAAAAGTTTCCCTAAGACCGGGAAACTATCAGGGGAATTCTAAGATTCCCTGAAATATGTGGAAAAATCTTGAAGTGTATTATTTTTTTTTCTTTGAGGTCCTGTCCTAAATTCTATCAGAATTGACTCAGACTATTTTGAAATTACTAGAGTTACAGGAATTCCTAGAAATCACTGTCTTTGGGTAAATTGACTGCAGAGGCACAAAGACTCTCTTCAGAAATCAGGGCTCCAACCTGCAAGGCATATTTCCCTTTCGGGGAAAAGGTGAAAATCTAGATTTTTTAATTGAATGTCACGGATCGCTTTACAAAGATGGTTTGCTATAGGACTCCTTTAAAATTAGCAGGTTGCCCTCATGCAATTGCAATATTATCCGACTTGCGAATGCATCAATCTACTCAACAGGCAAGGCCCAACTAAGCTAGGCAAGAAGTTAATGTCAATAGAAATAAGCCCTAAGGAAGCATCCTCGACAACCTGAGAAAGTGCATTGCCTCTGCCATGCTAAAAAAAAAAATTGCCCAAATGATTTTATTCCTTGTAAGCATCATCTCACGTAGACTTCTGTTGTTGGCAGAAAGACAAACTCTTACAGCCTAGACCAATCACTAACCACAACACTGAGGAATTCATCTAGAACACAGGAGGAATGAGATGAGCGCAAGAAGATTCAGATGTGACCAGTTATCCGAGGACATATTCTCAAAATCATAGAAATTTAGGGGGCACCTGGGTGGCTCAGTTGGTTAAGCACCTGACTTTGGCTCAGGTCATGATCTCATGGTTCATAGGTTTGAGCCCCATGTCAGGCTCTGTGCTGACATCTCAGAGCCTGGAGACTGCTTCGGATTCTGTGTCTCCCTCTCTCTCTGTCCCTCCCTGCTCTCACTTTGTCTCTCTCTCTCTCTCAAAAATAAATAAAAACATTTAAAAAAAATTTTAACCATAGAAACTTAGGATTGGACTCACCCTAATGACAAGTTCTCTCTAAAAAAGTTAAAAGAATCACTGAGGGGAAGTGCTTCTGTGGACTGAAAGCATAAAGGTAATAAAAGGAATTAACTGGGCAGGTGAAAGTGGTAGGAACCACACCCTATTGACTTCAGACCATGTGGTCCACCCCCTGTTGATTTTAGGCCATGTTGACCACACCCTATAGACTTCAGACCCTGTAGACAACACTCTTGTGGATCTTAGATCACGTGGACCATACCTTACTGACTTCAGACCATGTTGACCACACCTTGTAGAACATGTGGACCACACTGTGTCACTTTTAAACCATATGGACCACACCCTATCGACTTCAGACCGCATGGACCACACCCTGTGGATTTTAAACCATATAGACCACACCCTATTCACTTCAGACCATGTGGACCACACCCTGTGGACTTCAGATCATGTGGATCACACCTTGTGGACTTTAGACCATATGGACCACACCCTGTCAATTTCAGGCCATGTGGGCCACACCCTAC
>NW_024412421.1:30779239-30812912 GCF_014898765.1 Herpailurus yagouaroundi
CCTGTGGATTTCAGACCATCTGGACCACACCCTGCTGATTTTAGACCCAGTGGACCACACCCTGTTGATTTTAGAATAGATAGCTATTAATGAAGGAAAAGCTACAAATCCACTGTAACAAAGGAAAGGAGGTAAAGAACTTCAGCCAAGGAGCTTGTTAGAAATGCAACTTCTCGGGCCCCACTCCAGACCTTGTGAATCAGACACTCAGGGCATAGGGCCAGTAATCTGCTTTAACAAGCCCTACAGGGGATTCTGGCAGAAGCTCGGGTTGAACCACTGACGGTGGAGCAGCCATCTGGGTTCCAGTCATTTGCCTAGAAGCTAAGTGACCATCTATATTCTCCTCGCAAATCTGGGTTCAGGTACCTGTGTCAAAGGGTTATAGGACTGAAACACACAGGGAGCTCCTTATTAATGAGACTGATACCTACTGAAGGTATCATAGATGTTGTCAGTCATGGTCTTGATGTTTTTTATTTATAGTCATCTTTATCACAATCTGTATCTCAATACAACTGCCTCTCACGTTTCACTCTAGAACCACCCACGGAACTTTCTTAACATATCCATACACGGACCACACCCTTTGCCACCGTTGACTCGGGATGTATGAACGGTAGTTCATAAAACCACGCAGGTGATTTCGATGTGTGCCTCCATCGGAGAACCCGAACTCAGAGAAGCCAACCGAAAACATTTTGAGGTTCAAAAGCTATGTCTATTATTCAGGGATGCTAAGAAAAAAAACGGTTCAAGTGAACTTCAAGGGAGCCCCTAAAGGAAATTCTGACCATGCAGGTGGGGACAATCTCAGGAAAGAGAAGAAAGCAAGTGCCTGAGAGAATACAACTGGGCAAAGAGGTGAGCTTGGCTCCGGAGGGACACGAACCAATGGGGGAAGGAACAGAAGAGAACTTTGGCCAGATACAGTGGGCGACGCGGAGACCCAAAGGGAGCTCACGGCTGCCAAGCTGTCAGAATCAAGACTCAATGACTTGTCAGAATCAAGTCACTTCAGACGGAAAGGCCATTCAAGGGAGGTGGCTCCACCACGGGGAAAAGATGCTACCATCGTAGCAAATGAAAGGACATTCAAGCCTCATTATTCGCAAATTCCCTATACACGAATTTGCCTACTTACCAAAATTTGTGTCCAACCCCCAAAATCGGTACCCAGGGGATTCAGTGCTCATTCCGGGACATGCACAGAATGGGGAAAATGGGAATCATCCTACTGGCATGCTCCCAGCTGAGGTGGGAAGAGGTGAGGCTCTGCCTTTTTGTTCCAGCTCATACGGCAGGCAGGTGTCCTCCGTGGGGGTCTGTTCGTGTCACATTTTGCATTCGTGTGCTTTTTGGTGATTTTGCCGTTTAGCCCCAAGAACAGTGCTCAAGTGCTGTTTGGTGTCCGTAAGCACAGGAAGGCTGTGATGGGCCCTGTGGGGACGCCATGTGTGGTAGATGAGCTTCCTTCAGGCGGGAGTGACAGAGCTGCTGGCCCTGAGTTCAAGGCTCATAATGAATCAACAGTATGTATTAAACAAAGCGTCTTCAAACACACACGTGAAACGAGGAAATACATTGATAGGTTGGCAAAAGTGTGACCAGAGGCTGGAAAGAACAAAACCCTATTATTTCCCCTGGGGGAATAGTTCAATATTGGCTGATACCATGTTAAGGGCGACTTTATAAAGAACACAACTGCTGGGATTAGCGGGCACTGAGAATGAATGACAGTGAGAACCGACTGGAGCTGCTCAAAGCCACGTCCAGTAGAGACCAGGGTCATTCTGATCGGAAAGGGTAAAACAAAGAGTCAGAGAGAAGGGAACACCAGTCCACTTTAGAGTTTCAGAACTCCGAGCTCAGATTATAATCTGCGGTTCCAAAATAATGCAGATTCATTCACTCAACAGAGATTTGCTGAGGCATAAAGCTGTGCTGTGTCTCAGGGATAGAGATGTGAAGATAAGCAAAAACAAACACACAAACAAACAAAAAACCCTATCCTCAAAGAGCTTACATTTTCCTGGGAGACCATACAGAAGGTTTTTTTTTTTTTAATGGAAATATATAGTACATCAAAGAGTGTTCAGAACTAGGGAAAAAAGACAAAGTAGGGAAGGGGATACAAGGTGCGAGAGGGGGTGTTGAAATGGAAATAGGGTACCTGGGAAAATCAGTGGAGAAATAAGGGATGTACATAAAAGATATGACAGTTACAAATGCTGAAAACGACGAGACCAAAAAAAAAAAAAAAAAGGTCTTTAAATATGGTCTGATTTAATATGTTTTGAAAAAGAATAATGTGAAATATAGGCACTTAATAAAAACAAGCATCTAATAAAAGTAGGTAGGTATAAGATGAATAAATAAAAATCACATACTGTCCTATATTCCAGCAACAGCTATTATAAAACATGATTTTAAACCTTCTTTAGGTAGCAGCCTCAGACACTGTATCAAACCTAAGAACGGCCCTAAGAAATATACATGACCTATATAAAGACAACTGCAAAACTGTTCTGAGAGATCTAAAAAGAGATTTGGAACAATGGAGCTGGGTGTCTTATTCCAGAGAGGAAGACCGAAGAGAGTAACGTATCGAAATCTCCCCAAATTAAACTTTAAGACGGATCCAATTCCAATCCCTATCCCAGCGGGAGAACAGGAAGTAAAATCTTTTACTGTGAGTAATTAAAAGAGACAAGCAGTGTCAATACTAAAATATTTATAATGAATGAAAGGGTATGTTGCCAGGACAAAAACAGATCTACAGAAAAGAAGAGAGAGTAAAAACTCGCTGATGCACATTTACGAGCAGTGAGACACCAGCATCCGTGGTCTCGGGTACCTACCACGGGAGTCATCTCCATCAGTGGAGAAAGAGACGTGGCAAATGAATGGAGCTGTGTCAACGGGTTAGGAACCCGGAATAGGATGAATTCTGCTCCTCACAGAATATGCCTGAATTAATTCCATACTGATTATACGCCAAGCAAAAGCTAAATTAATATTGCATAAATGAGTTCTTACAGGTCCCCCTGGTTTTCATCTCACTGGAGAGGATGAGCAAAAGGGCAGTGTCGGTCTGGCAACCGAGAATGGTGCACAAGCTATTGCTATTATGGTTTCCCTTTGGACATCCGAGAATTAAAATAATAAAAAAAAAAATAAAAAGCATGCTGTCTACTTTTAGTGTCTGATAGGACATTTTCATTTAAATGTGCAATAAAACAGAGTTAATTTTGTCATGGTCAGGAGACTGTGTTGATCCCCTTGAGTAATATAAAGTGGTGGGACCAACATCACATACAGACCTTGACTGTCTTAATAAGGTTTTGAGAAGTGAGGCCATGAGGAGGCAGCCCGGATTCAGAGAGAAAAGGCTGGGGCAGATGCCAGCTGCTTTCTGGTGGAAAGACACCTGCAGGTGGGGACAGCAGGTGGGGGGGAGGGACTCTTAAGGAAACAGAGGCCCTGCCAGGAGCCGAAGTGGACTTAGCACCCACCTCATTATTTCAGGGATGCTCTGGGGACCAACTTGCCTCTGATGACTTCTCCCATGAAAACAAAACAAGCAACTGGAAAGGGCACCCACGGGAAAGGCCCTCCCCCAGCCACTTCCACCGTGAGAGCGTGTGGCCTGGGAGACACTGGAAGGGAGGGAAGGCGGGGAATGGACAGGGGGTGCCACTCTGCCTTGTGCCTCTTTCTGCAGAGCCCAATAAATAGGCCTCTGGTGTCATGGGTCCTCAGCGCAAAAGCTCACTGCAAAGTGTGGAACAGGCGAAGGCTGGCCAGGCTGGCCCACATCCTGTGCCACATTCATCTAACATTCATCTAATCCCTGCTGGCAGAAGGTTTCTGAGTTTAAAAGTGATGGAGGAAATGACAAAAGACACAAACAATAGATTTAACTACACAAAATTATACATACACACATACATATGTATAATATATATTAAAAAGCAAACAGACTAAATGTTTTCAACAAATCTGACAAAGATCTTAAATCCCTAACTTAAAGAGCAAGCAAGAAAAAAGCAGCCTCTAAGAAAAGCACTTCCTACCCCAATTAAAAAATAACAGGTCAGGGAAATGCTAATCAAAACTACAATGAGATACGACCTCACACCCGTCAGAATGGCTAAAGTCCACAACACAAGAAACAACAGGTATTGGCAAGGATGCAAAGAGAAAGGAACCCTCGTGCACTGCTGGTGGGAATGCAAACTGGGGCAGCCACTCTGGAAAACAATATGAAGGGCTCCTCAAAAACTCAAAAGTAGGACTACCCTACAATCCAGTAATCACACTACTGGGTGTTTCCCCCAAAGAATACGAAAATACTAATCCAAAAGGACGTACGCACTCTTAGGTTTATTGCAGCATTATTTACAATAGCCAAGTTATGGAAACAGCCCAAGTGTTCATCAATAGACGAATGGATAAAAAAGATATGGTATACATACACAAAGGCGTATTACTCAGCCATAAAAAAGAATTCGATCTTGCCATTTGCAACAACATGGATGCTAAGTGAAATAAGTCCGAGAAAGACAAATACTATATGATTTCACTCACGTGGAATTTAAGAAACAAAACAAATGAGCAAAGGGGAAAAAAAAGAGAGGAGGCAAACCAAGAAACGGACTCTTAACTACAGAGAACAAACTGATGGTTCCCGGAGGGGAGGTGGGTGAGGGGGTTAGGGGAAACAGGAGATGGGGATTAAGAAGGGCGCTTGTCCTGATGAGCACCAGGTGATGTATGCAAGGGTTGAATCACGGTACTGCACACCTGAAACTAACATTACACTGTACGTTAACTGGAATTTATTTTTTTTAATTTTTTTTTTAACATTTATTTATTGTTGAGACAGAGAGAAAGAGAGAGCATGAACAGGGGAGGGTCAGAGAAAGAGGGAGACACAGAATCTGAAACAGGCTCCAGGCTCTGAGCTGTCAGCACAGAGCCCGACGCGGGGCTCGAACCCACGGACCGCGAGATCATGACCTGAGCCGAAGTCGGACGCTCAACCGACTGAGCCACCCAGGCGCCCCTGGAATTTAAATAAAAACTTAAAAGTAATAATAGGGATGCTGTGGAAAACAGTCCGGCAATTCCTCAAAAAGTTAAACACAGACATATCACACGACCCACTAATATCCAAGAGAAATGAAAACCTACCTCCACATAAAAACTTGTACCTGGATGATAGGCAAAGAGTGAAAGCATCCAGATGTCCACCAGTGGGTGAACGTATAAACCCACCGTGTCCATGTGGCATCTACATACAGTGGAATATTAATCAGCAACAAAAAGGAATAAAGGATTGATACACTCTACAAGATGGATAAACCTTGAAAACACTGCTAAGTGAGAAAAGCCAGACAGAAGGACCACACAGTATGTGATTCCGTTTATAGGAAATGTCCAGAACAGGCAAATCCATAGGGGTTGCCTACAGCTAGAGGCTGGGGCCGGGGGCACTATACAGAAAAACAACTCATAGGTATGGGTTTTTACGGAGGGGCGATGGTTGCACAGCTCTGTAAATATGCTAAAATCCATTGAATTGCATACTTTAAGGAGTCAATTGTACGTTATGTGAGTCGTATCGTAATACAACTGTTACTGGCAAAACACAAGGAAAGGAAATTCGCAAGGGACGACCTGCAAATGGCCAATGAGACACAGAGGGGAAAGTTTAACTTCTACTATCAAAGAATAAATTTAAAGTGAAAATCCAGGGGCGCCTGGGTGGCGCAGTCGGTTAAGCGTCCGACTTCAGCCAGGTCATGATCTCGCAGTCCGTGAGTTCGAGCCCCGCGTCAGGCTCTGGGCTGATGGCTCAGAGCCTGGAGCCTGTTTCTGATTCTGTGTCTCCCTCTCTCTCTGCCCCTCCCCCGTTCATGCTCTGTCTCTCTCTGTCGCAAAAATAAATAAACGTTGAAAAAAATAAAAAAAAAAAATAACTATTCCATAAAGTGAAAATCCAGAAGCACCTGGGTGGCTCAGTCGATTAAGCGTCCAACTTTTAGATTTCAGCTCAGGTCATGATATTATGGCTCATGGGATCGAGCCCCATGTCCAGCACCACACTGACACCACAGAGCCTGCTTGGGGTTCTCTCTCTCCCTCTCTCTCTGCCCCTTCTCCTCACTTGCACTTGTGCTCACTCGCTCTCGCTCTCTCTCCTTCCCTCCTTCAACATAAATAAACTTATTTTAAAAATTAAAGTGAAAATCCTAAATAAAGTGAAAATCCATGTTTCAACTATAAATTTACTGATGGCTTTTTAATAGTAATAGTGTCAGTCAGTGTTTAATTAAAAACAGCATTCTCCAATTGGTAACAAAGGCATAAACTGGTATAAGCTTTCCAGAAGAAAAAAAAAGGATAGTAATCAGTATCAAAGCTTCTAAAAAATAACACAACCCAGTAAGGTAGGGACTACTCTCACTTAACCTCTTTTACAAATGGGAAAATTGGGGTTTTAACAGGTCTAGAAATTGTCCAAAGTAACAAAACTAGTAACTCATGGAGCTGACTCCATGTACATCACACATCTGACTGCAGATTCTGAGCTCCAGAACATGAGGCAAAACTGCCTCTCCAGACAGAAGTATAAAAGCAACACCACAAAACAGAGATCAATGGGGGGAAATGCAAGAAGTACCAGTCACACAATCTTTGCAGGCGTCTATCACAATAAAACATTCACGAAGTGCTTAATATACATCAGGCACTGTTTATATACAGAGATTTATATACTAACCCACTTAACGCCCCACGACTACCCGACGAAGCCGGCTATTACTCCCTATTACGACTTCCATCATGCAGGTGAGTGAACTAAGGCACAGACTGGTTTAGTAAATCTTCCAACGGTTACGTGGCTACTTAGTGGCAGGGCTGGGTTCTGAATCTCAGCATGTGGCCCCAGAACCTGTACACTCCCCCGCATACACCATACTGCCTTTTTTACAGTCTCCCAAAAGGCAGAGAAAGAGAAGACAATCAGCCTCCAGGAGGATAGAACTTTGACTCAACTATATAACAAATCCATAGACGGATCTTTCCTTTCATTCCCCAAATGCCAAACTATATCAAGGAATACCTCAACTGTGTTTCTGCAGAGCACTTTTCCAAGAACTCTCTGAGCGGATTTTCCTTTGAGGAGACTAAATATACCACGCTGCATTTCTCAGGGAAGGAAAGCTTCATTTGTGACTTTCAACAGGGGTTTCATGCAACGGGGAAAATACCCGAAGCCCTTGATGCTGGCACAGGGTTTTCATCGCATTCAGATTCCACTATTCAACGGCATTTACAGAAAATGGGCCATCTAAATGAACAACCATCAGGTGGTCATAACATCTGAACACGTGATGGCAGATAATTTTGTTTCCAATCATTTCTTTCTTGCCCAAGGCATCCGCAAAGACTTCAAATCACGAACACGGTAGATGAGGCGTGAGCAGCAGAGGTGGCCAAGGCCACTCTTACGCACTCAGTAGAAGCTCTGCTCTGTCTACACAGTCATAGGACGCTAGAGAACGAGACGCTGGCCGGCACTAAAGAATTCATCCCGCCAATATTTACCGAGCACCTACTCTGTGTCAGGCACTGGAGGATCTGGAGCTCTCTTAAAAGGTGGGAAAGGAGCTAGAGTTAAAGTTGTCACCAAATGGCACCATGTTCCCTGTGGAGCATCACTGGTCGTCCCTCTCCTCGCTGCTCTTGCTACTAACCCCAAAGGCAACGCCTCAAGAAGCTCTCAGCTGCATTACCTGGTGTCCATTCTTCCAGGACTCTTACTTGAAGCACAAGAGCCTGAGTTCAAACCCTGACTCCCCCATCGACTAGCTCTATAACTTACTTCTACAGCCTCTTAGTGACTCAGCTTTCATGTCTGTAAAAAAGGGGCCTGAGGATTAAAAGACATGATGCAGATAAAGCACTTCAGATGAGCAACTGGCATAAGAGTATTCATACACGCTAGCTGTTGTTACTAACACGATTCTCTTACTCATAAAGCCTATACCCTCAAAAGCATTGTTCTAACCTCCATCCCCCTACTTTAAGAACTTCAAGGGCTCCCTGTTACCTATGAATCAAGACCAAACTTCCTAACGTGAAATTTGACAGCCTACATCCAGCAGGCACCAAACGTTCATTACACTATCACCCCCCACAACTCCAACCATGTGCTTCAGCCATGCCTAGAGCCCATGGCTGCACATTTCATGAGTAAATGGAAGAAATGGAAGGGTTTCAAGTACTAAAGGTCACGTGTAGTCAGGTATACGGTCACATTCTAATCAGCTGTGATTTATTAAATCGTTGTGTGATCGAGATGATGGATCAAAGAGCCACAGAACTAGAAAAACATTAGCCCAAGCATAAGCTGACGGAGGCAAGGGTGGAGGCCAACATTTATTGAGCACTTATTAGGTGCAAGTAACTATACTGAAACTTAACAAGCATTGCCTCAACTAATTCTTTTAGTCTAAAAGGTAGATGCCATTATCATCCCTTAGTATTGGCATGCTAGGTAAAATAACAGTCACTGTGTGGCTGGCCTCTAATGAGGAAAGCCTCGTTACTTAGAGAAGGGACCCTGTGCCTGCTGATATGAGGCTGTCACCATGAACACAGAGAAGGAATCCTTCAGCACAGATTAGAAACTTCTGGTATGTGAACACTCTGGCTACAGTTCTTTCTGCTAATATGGCAAAGCAAAAGTGCAAGAAGTATAAACTCCTCCTGGCTCCCTTCACGTCAGCGTGAAAACTCTGAACACAGACCACGACTTTTGCTGGAAGAATCTCAGCTAAACTCCTGACACTGGACAAATAAACATATGTAAGGGCACTGGAAAAAAAAATACAAACATATTTGCATAGATGAAAGTAGGAAGACTAAACTGACAAATGGGATTGCCCATTTCCCAGTACAACAGTAATGAGAAACATTCGCAAGCCTCTACACAGTATATATTGTGTGTTCTCGATGATATTGAAAATATGATACCTATGACAGGCAAAGAAGGGTTTAAGAATAAATTAAGTACAACAGGATTAAATGAAATACAGGCTTCTGTGCTGTTTATGCTATAAAGAACCAGGTTTTATGCAAACAATGGAACTATTTTACAAAACAAATGGGGCCAGTCAGCAATAGTCACTGCAAAAAATCATAATAGTGAATTAGAAGATGGGCTAAAAATTTCTCCGAGAATTAAAGAGGAAAAAAAAAATGATGAGCAAAATTATAAAAAAAAAAAAAAAAAAAAACATACTGAGGGTATATCCAGGAAAACTACAATATATGAATCAATGTAAAACAATTTAAGGAAGAAAGTAATACCCAATGACAAAATTCTGAGGGACTTCACAGATGAAAAGACCAGGTAATAACCCATATTAATGAAAGCTCCATTTTAGATATATACTTCTAAAATTTCTTAATTTAAAAGATAAAAGAACAAATCTTAGAAGAACCAGAAAGAAAGGTTATTAATTTTTTAATCATGTTAGCATCAGACTTCTCCTCCACATCATGGTTTTCAAAGAAACAAACATGCAACAAAGTCTTTACAACCAGTGAAACTAAATATTGTTCATGCGGAAGGACAAAAAAAAACCATACTTTCCATCTGCACATCTGTAAGAGCGCATAAAACTACATTACCCATACACATGCTCCTCCTATATATGTATGTGTGTGTGTATATATATATATACATATTATATATATATATAATGTATATAATACATATATGTATATATAACACCACCGACTGTTGATTATTCCAACAAAACTGCTTAAAAAGCAGATAACCACTAAAAATTCTATTTCATTCTTGACAAAACAGCAGAACAAAAGAATTTAAAACTACTTTCCCTATTTGTAACTTTGCTCCTTTTGAGTTTTGTACCATGAGGATATTTTACCTAAACAAAAATGAATACAATTTTTTAAATAATTAAGTAAATGAATGCATTAAAAATATTTAGAAGGAAGTCTAAGAATCTAGGCATCTCCAACATTTCATCTGAAATTATTTCCTGAAGAACACTCTTTATTATTTCCTTTAGTGAGAAGCTGGTAATAACAAATTATCCTCATTTTTATTCAACTAAAAAATCTTTGTTTTACATTCATTCTTCCAGGATTTTTCTATTGAGTAGCAAATTCTCAGGTTGCAATGATTTTTCTTCAGTGTATTAAAGATGCCATTCCATTGTCTTCTGGCTGGCATAGTGTTTATGGGGATACTTGAATTTATGGAGTTGACATTTTTCATTGATTTAGGGGAATGCCTAGCCCTTCTCCCTCCCTGCTTTTCCTCTTCCTTCTGGCATTCCATCTGAATGCACATTAAACCTTTTCACAGTGTCTTCTTTGTTAATCATTTTCTCCTCTTTCATTTTTGTTATATTCCAAATCACCTTCCAGTTCACTATTTAATCATTTGTGTCCAGTATGTCTTAAATTCTTCCCCCGAGACCTTAATTTGGGGTATTGTATATTTTGGTTCTAGAAAGCTGTTCTTTCTCAGTTTCCATATATTTGTTGAAATTTTTAGTGTGGTCTTTCAGCATCTTGAACATATGAAGCATAGTTACTTTAAAATCTTTGTCTGGGGGCGCCTGGGTGGCGCAGTCGGTTAAGCGTCCGACTTCAGCCAGATCACGATCTCGTGGTCCGTGAGTTCGAGCCCCGCGTCAGGCTCTGGGCTGATGGCCTCGGAGCCTGGAGCCTGTTTCCGATTCTGTGTCTCCCTCTCTCTCTGCCTCTCCCCCGTTCATGCTCTGTCTCTCTCTGTCCCAAAAATAAATAAAAAACGTTGAAAAAAAATACAATTTAAAATCTTTGTCTGACATTTCAACATCTCGAACCCCTGTACATCTGCTTGTACAGTCTGGTATTTCTGCCAGTTCTCACGACTAATGTTGTCTTCTCTCCTCTTGTGCCTGTTTACCTATAACTGTGTTCTTGGAATTGTATTTGGAAAAAAAAAATTTGTAGAACTAAACTGAGGCCTGGAATGATTTTATTTTCTCTAGAATGGAGATGGAAGAAGGGCATCAGCTGTGATGAAGATGATTTTGAATTGCCATACAGTTGTACAAGGACCTCCTTTTTTCCCATTTGTTCTCAAAAACAAAACTAAACTATACTAAACTAACCTCTCTTAAGGTCCACAAGCTTTCTTTGCATTGGTTATAGCCCTCCCTAAATAAGTCAGGTTAGGAACACAATAGCATCTAAGGCAAAAAAGGACATATTGGAACATTAAGATTTCTAAGACTTCTGCATTGTCCAAGAAGAGTGTAACATGCTAATTAACATTAAAATTTAAGTCAAATGTGTATGTTGTAATCTCTAGAGTAACTACTAAAAGAAAAGGAAAATAATAGAGGTAAAATGGGATAAAAAAATTTCTTAGTCTTAGTTTTAAACCCAGATACATGCATAATTATATTAAATATAAATGGTCTAAATATTCTCATTAAAACATAAAGTTTATTGTTTTTTTTAAATCCTAACATGCCACATAAAAACACGTCTAAAACATTTGAATACAGAAAAGCTAAAAGTAAAATGATGAAAAAAGAAATGCCATGCCAACATTATTATTGAAAGAATATGCTGTGTTTCTACTAATATCAGATAAGGTATTCTTTTTTTTTTTTTTATTCAGGCAAGGTATTCTTTAAAACAGAAAGCTTGGCTAGAGTTAAGGGGTATCCTTTTATAATGGTAAAAGGATCAATTTCCCAGAAATATATAAAAATTATAAATGTGTGTTCCTAACATCAAAAACTCCAAATATATAATGTAAAAATGGACAGATCTATATCAAAATATAAAATACAAATGTAACAAAATTACAAGGAGAAACAGATATATCCATAATCAGAACATAAATTTTCATACACTCCTCTCAATAACTGATAGAACAAGCAGACCAAAAATTCAGCAAAGCTAAATATTTGAATATACAATTAATAATCTTGACACAAAGGACATACCCATAATGCTATACAAAAAAATTCAGAATACAACTGCTTTAATACACACAAAACAGAAAGAGTAGCCACATATTAGGTTAAAAAGGCAAGTGTCAACATGTTTAAACATGTCAATATCATTCAGATTAGAAACTATCAACAAAAAGACAACCTACTGAATGGGAGAAGATATTTGCAAATGACATATCCGATAATGGATTAGTATCCAAAATATATAAAGAACTCATACAACTCAACACCCCAAACCACAAATAATCCAATTTAAAAATGGGCAGAAGACATGAACAGGCATTTCTCCAAAGATGATATACAGATGACCAACAGACACATGAAAACATGCTCAGCATCACTCATCATCAGGGAAATGCAAATCAAAACTACAATGACATATCATGTATACCTGTTAGAACTGCTAAAATCAAAAACACAAGAGACAGGTGTTGACGAGGATGTGGAGAAAAAAGAACTCTCATGGACTGTTGATGGGAATGCAAACTGGGACAGCCACTCTGGAAAATAGTATTAGGTTTCCTCAAGAAGTTAAAAATAGAACTACCCTACAATCCAGCAATCTACTACTGGGTATTTACCCAAAGAATATGAAAATACTAATTGAAAAGAATATATGCACCCCTATTTTTATTGGAGCATTGTTCACAACAGCCATGATAGAGAAGCAGCACAAGCACCCATCAACAGATGAATGGATAAACAAGATGTGGTATATACATACAATGGAACAGTATTCATCCATAAAAAAAAACAATGAAACCTTGCCATTTTCAATGACATGGATGGAGCTAGAAAGTATAATGCTAAGTGGAATAAGAGAAAAACAAATACTATACGATTTCACTCATATGTGGAATTTTAGAAACAAAACAAATGACCAAAGGAAAAAAAGAGAGAGGGAGGCAAACCAAGAAACAGTCTCTTAACTATAGAGAACAAACTGATGGTTACCAGAGGGGAGGGGAGTGAGGGAATGGGTGAAACAGGAGATGGGGTTAAGGAATGCACTTGTCGTGACGAGTACAGGTAACGTATGGAAGTGCTGAATCACTGTACTGATTGCTGATCAATCAGCAATCTGATTGCTAGAACCACTAGCATGAAACTAATATAACATTGTATATTACCTACACTGGAATTAAAACTAAAAGCTTAATAAGAAAAAAATAAAAATAAAGTGTCACTATCAGAGTATTTTCTCTAACAACACAGTTAATCTAAAGCTCAATAAAATGACTAGAAAACCATCATGTTTGGAAATTAAGAAATACACTTCTAAATCGAAAGGAAAACTATAAAATGTTTTGAACTCAAGATATGGCTAAAGCAGTGCTTAAATAAAAAGGTATAATTTTAATGGATATACTTAGGGGGAAAGGCAGGTTGAAATTTAATGAACTAACAACCACATTAAGAACTTTTTAACAGGGGCACCTAGGTGGCTCAGTTGGTTAAGCATTTGACTCTTGGTTTCTACTCAGGTCATGGTCTCATGGTTTGTGAGTTCAAGCCCTGCATTGGGCTCTGTGCTGACAGCATGGAGCCTGCTTGAGATTCTCTCTCTCCATCTCTCTCTGCCCCCCACCCCCCGCTCACTCTCTCTTTCAAAATAAATAAATAAACTTTAAAAGATTGAAATAAATTAATTAATTAAAGCAAAGAATTTTTGTAACAAAAAAGAAAACAGAAAAAGGAGAAAGAAGAAAATAATAAAGATAAAAGGAGAAATAAATGGAATAGAAAACATACAACAGAAAAATCCACAAAGCTAAGAGTCACCCAAAATGTTAAAAAAAAAAATTGAACCACTGACAAGAATATTCAGGGGGAAAAAAGGAGAAAAGGGATAAATGTAAGCAGCCTCAGGAACGAAAAAGGGAAAATCACTATCCAGCTTAAAGAGGTAAAGGAATGGCCAAAGCACACGTCAAGCACAGGGGACTTCAGGGACTGACAGCATTTCTACAATGTGAAGACCCAATGAGAAGGAGACAGGCATTCACTTTATAATACGTTACGGTGCATATTTATAATTTTGCAAGTTAATAAGCACACGCTAAAATAAATGGATAAAATAGAACAAAAACATTAAAACAAAAAGAAATCCAAAGAGACCAAGCCAAAGCAGAATTAATTCAACAGACACTCGCTGCACGTTCCTATGTATCACTCACTGGACTAGGGGCCAGGATTATGGAATAGTGAGACAAAGCTTTCCCTCACGAACTTCAGAGGAGACAGACATGAACCAAAAGTCATGCAAATAAATTCCAAATCATAATAAGTCCTATGGAAAAAAAAATAAAGGGATGATACTGGAACAAAACAGGGAAACCTATTCTGGTCTCAGATACTAAGGAAGAATTCCTACAGAAAGAGACATCTGAAATAACAGTCAAAAAAATGAATATAAATTAACACGTGTAGCAAAAGGAGAGCACTCGAGGCAAAGATGGGAGAGTATTTTGAATAGTTCATAGGATGAAACATGATACAATAAAGGTCAACAGGAAGGTCAGAAGGGACAAAGTACAAAAAGAAAGGTAAGGTTAGTAAGATACAGGCAGAGGCCACGACAGGAAGAATAAATGGAGGAACTGATCGCATATTAAACAAACAAACATCACCACCAAGTAGAACTTATTCTAAAATATAGATGGTCAGTAATTTGTTGTAAATTATATCAAGTGATCAAAAGAGGAAGATTTAGTAAAATAGAAAGAAAGAATTCTCTAAGTTAGAAAATTATAACATGTTCAAGGGATCAGAAGATTTTTTCCATGCATTTTTCCCATCTGAAAGAGCAATCTGAGAAAAATACTCCAATATCATGAAACACAAGTCCAAGAAAAAAGAAAATTATGGAATATAAAAGAACATAAGAAGTAAGGAGATAAGTAAATTTCTATTCAAATCTGAGTCGTTGTTGATAATTTAACGAGTACACTTAAGGAAATGTTAAAGATGCAATGCCTAAGTAAGTACAGTATAAAAACACAATAATAACAAAAATCCGAATATAAAATTAAAATATTTAAAAGACAGGAGAGAGGTTGGACAGAGAGAAAACAAAGAGTGACTGAGTCGCTTATCTTGTTCAAGAGCGAGAGTGTAACACTTGTTTGCCTCTAGACGCTACTAGAAAAACTAGTTCCAAATATGTTTTTTAAGACTATAGGGGCACCTGGGTGGCTTAGTCAGTTAAGTGTCCAACTTCGGCTCAGGTCATGATCTCATGGTTGGTGAGTTTGAGCCCCACATGAGGCTCACTGTTGTCAGTGCAAAGCCCACTGCAGATCCTTGGTCCCCCTCTCTCTCTGCCCCTCCCCTGCTCAATCTCTCTCAAAAATAAATAAACATTTTATTTTAAGTTTGTTAAGAATTTAAAGATAATCAGGGCGGCTGGGTGGCTCAGTTAGTTAAGTGTCTTGACTTCGGTTCAGGTCATGATCTCATGGTTTGTGGAGTCGACCCCCATGTCCGGCTCTGCGCTGACAGCTGGGAGCCTGGAGCCTGCTTAGGATTCTGTGTCTCCCTCTCCCTTTGTCCCTCCCTGACTTACACTCTGTCTCTCCCAAAAATAAATAAACATTAAAAAAAAAGAATTTAAAGAAGTAATATACATAACTACTAGAATACTAAAAAAAAAAGAAATCTCATAAAATAATCCCAAGAAAAGGAAGACAAAGAAGCATGATAAACAAAAAATATAAAATATGATACCATAAATACTTTCAAACATATTAGTATTCACAATAAATGTTACCCATATGCACTGTCATGGAAACCTACCCAATAAATGCATCTACAAGGAGACCTTGAGACTTCAAGCTGTGTCTCCTGACAAAGTCAATAAGGATCTAAACAATTTACTTGCTATAATTAAATAGCTTCATTTACTAGGTACATATCTTAATTATCAATACATGTTAATTTTTATAATATAGATATTAAATGTTCTGCTCCCAAAACTATACATTTTTCAAATATGAATAAAATATTGATCACATATTAAGTCACAAAAAATTTAGTAACACTGCAAAAAGGAGTGAAATGTCTGTCTTAATCTCCAATTAATGCATAAAAACTTGAAGTTAAGAACAACAAAAGGAGAATCAAAAAAATAATATTAATTTTATTATACGGAAAATTTAAAACACTCTTCTAAATAACTCTTGCGTAAAAGAGCAAATAGCAACTGAAAATGTATTGTATTTAGAAAAAATATCAATTAGAGAAGACTACATGATAAAAGTTCTGTAGTCAAAACCACACTCTGGAAAAAATTCATAGCTATAAATATTTTTGTTTCTTATTTTCAAATATCAAACGTGAAAAGAAGTTAAGTATTGAACTCAAGTAGCTAGAAAATTAGGAATAAATGAGGCCTACAGAACACATAAATATCTTGGAAATAATTTGATGAATTTGGTATAATCTAGAAAAGTTGAACAGTTGAGTACACTTAGAACCCAGGAATCCAGCATCAAAGTATTTACCACGGATAATCTCTGCCGTGGATGTACCAAGAGAAAGCGACAAAAATTATTCATAGCAATACTGTTTGTGATAGCAAAGCATGAAAATAAAACAAGAAACTGAAATAAGGCCAAACGTCCAACCATAATAAAACAGGTCAAGGAATTCCATACATTTGCATACCTTGTATCTGTATATTATATAATTCTATATACTGTATCTTAGTAGATTTTTGTGTATATGTAAATAGATATATTCAAATTCTTACAGAGAAACATTATACTCCAATAAAAAAAATAAACCGCATGAACAAGGATAAATCTCAAAAGCATAATACTGAGCAAAAAACAAGATGCACAAGAATTCACACAATTTGAATCCAATTCTATAAGGTCCAGACCCAGGAAAAATGAAGCAATGCAAATTTTAGGGATCCAAAATTATGTTGCAAAGCTGTAGGAAAAGTAAAGGAAATAACCAGAAATTCAGAAGAATAGTTGCCTCTCAGAGAGAGGGATGGATATACATGGAGAAAGGGGCACAAGAAGGGGTGAAAATATATCCCTTTTTTTTTTTTAATTTTTTTTTCAACGTTTATTTATTTTTGCGACAGAGAGAGAGAGAGAGAGAGAGAGCATGAACGGGGGAGGGGCAGAGAGAGAGGGAGACACAGAATCGGAAACAGGCTCCAGGCTCTGAGCCTCAGCCCAGAGCCCGACGCGGGGCTCGAACTCACGGACCGCGAGATCGTGACCTGGCTGAAGTCGGACACTTAACCGACTGCGCCACCGAGGCGCCCCTCCCATTTTTTAAAGTATGTGCTTCGTACACTCGTAATTATTACTATTATTAAATTTTACACATACATTGTACACAGTTTTGTTTGTGTAGTATAGTTCAGAAATAAAAGCAGAACAGGTAAACAGATGAAGGAATGAATAATAATAATCGCAATGATTCATGTAAAGCAGAAACAGTGAAATGGGAAAATAAAGCTTAACTAAAGGTTGATTTTATAGGAAAAAATCAACATAAGAATCAAACTGATGACAATCCAAAAAACAGGAAAAAAGAAGAAAATCATGAAGTTACAGCCTTAGGAAGAGAAAAGCATTACCAAATACTATATATGAAAGAGATTTTGAAAATACAAAACTATTTACACCTCTTCAAATAAATGTTAAAATAGAGACGTATGAATGGTATTCTTACTAAATATAAATTACCAAAAATTTACTCAAGAGGACACCTGAAAAAAAAAAATCAACAATGGAAAATGCTATCAAAAATTGTCTCCAGGAGCGCTTGGGTGGCTTGGTCAGTTAAGCGTCTGGCTCTTGATTTGGGCTCAGGTCGTGATCTCACCATTTGTGGGTTCGAGTCCTGCATCAGGCTCTGTGCTGACAGTGCAGGGCCTACTTAGGATTCTCTCTCTCTCTCTCTCTCTCTCTCTCTCTCTCTGCCCCTACCCCACAAATGCATGCACGTTCTCTCTCTTTCTCTCTCTCTTTCTCTCAAAAATAAATAAACATTTTTAAAAAACTTTGTCTCCAAAAAATATTACAGACACAGAAAATATCATAATCGACTTATTTCTTTCAAAAAAATATTCAAGAGAAAGCTTAATTGACATGTTGTATAAACTATTTCCAAAAACAGAGGAAAAAATAAAAGGTTAATCAATTACTTTCATGAAACCAGCATCATCCTGACATTAAAATCTGAGTACATTGGTACACACACACAAAGAAACCAAAGACCAACCACATTTCTGGATATCAATACTGCAATCCTAAACACACATAGCAGCTGGCCGAACTTTGCAAAATATTAAAATTTAAAAATGCATTGGCACCAAGTATGTTTCGTTCAAAATGTGGAAACTCCGCATTGGGAAATTACAGTTACTAAATTGTAGCAAGTTTATGATAAGGAGAAGGATTCCATGATAACCTTAGTAAGTATGAAAAAAATACCTAATAAAGTATAATACCCATTCCTTGTTAAAAAGAAAACAATAAATGAGGTACAGAAACTTTAATTAATGGGAAACATCCTATCTACCTTTTACCAACAGCCACTGTCTTAATTAATGGTGAAACAAAGGGTAGTTTTATTAAATCAGAAGAAAGAAAGAAGATACAAATGCTGGCTATGACACTATTCTATAGCGCTTTCTGAAAATTCTGGCTAATAAAACTAAGAGTAGAAAAACACAGGAAATGTATAACTAATAGAAAGAACAGTACGATTATTTGAGGATTATGTGTCCAGAATGCCAGAAAGACCTGACTGAAACACATTAGACTGATAAGAATTCAGAAAGTGAATAATTAAAAACAAATACAAAAAAATCACTCTTCTAATATGTAAACAATAATAAACTCTATTCACAAAAGCAACAACAATTTAAACTACCTAATAATAAACCGAGGATCTGTATCAAGAAGACTAGAAAGACTTGCTAACACACATAGAAAAGAGTTTAAATGAACGAGGAGAAATAGATTCCTGAATGGGAATACTCAAGATCTCAAAGATGTCAACTTTCCCCAAAGTGATCTGTAAATCCAGTGCAATTAAAGGAAGAATCTCATCTGGATCTTATTTGGGAACTTTATCAACCGAAATAATCACAATATTTTGAGATAAGAATTATGAAAGCAGACTCAAATTACCAAACAATAAAATGTTTCCTAAAACCCCAACAATTAAAACCATATGACAGAGAATACTCAAAAACACATTCATATTACTTACTATATGCAATAATTTCATCAAAGATAAACCTAGCATTTCAAATCAGAGGGAGAACAATGAATCGTTTAATAAGTAGTGGTGTTGAAACAACAGATTAACCACAGCACTAAGCATATCCTTACTTCACACCATCCAGCAAAATAAATTAGGGTTATATTAAGTGTACAAAAATTATCCCATAAAAGAAACAGAAGAGGCTTAAGATCAGCGGTATAGGCTTTCGCACAAGGAGAACTTTCTCTCTACCTCAAGGAAGGAAAGAAGGAAGCAAAGAAGGAAGGAGGAAATTTAGAAAGTGAAAAAGAAAGAATCTTAAACAGACATATATCTAATCTAGTATAAATGTTTAAGTCACGCCCCTTATTAAAAAAAAAAAAATCACAACTAACCAGAAATTAACAACTAACCAGAAAGAAAAAAATATCTTTTTTGTTAATGAATGTTATAGACAATGATTAAATTAATAGTTTTTTTAAATCTTTATATATCAATAAGAAATGAAAAACACCTCATAAATTACAGTTTTTAAGAACAATACCAGTAATGCTAAGAGCCGAGTAAAATAAACATGCCAGTCAAGGCTGGTAATACCCTTACTGCATGGCAAGCATATCCCTTCTGGAGAGCAATCAGCAGTATTAGCAAAAGTTTTTATCAAGGGTGTACTCACTGAACTTCCCCATAAACAAATTTATCATAAGGAAGTACCAGCAACATATACAAAGATTTCTAAAGAGAGCTTAGTTATATATGACTTAAAATAGTGAAAATTTAAAAACAAGCTAAATATGGAATCTAATAGAGTACAAGGTGATGAATTATACGGGACAGCATGTTGAAATGATGTTATAGGATACGATTAAATAAAGGAAATACTTATATTGTTTAAAAGAGTTGCACAGGGGTGCCTGGGTGGCTCAGTCGGTTAAACATCCAATTCTTGATTTTGACTCAGGTCATGATCTCACAGTTCGTGAGTTCAAGCCCCCATGTCGGGCTCTGCACTGCCCGTGGGGAGCCTGCTTGAGATTCTCTCTCTCCCTCTCTCTCTCTCTCTGCCATCCCCCCCTCATGCTCTCTTTCTCTCTCAAAATAAATAAATAAACTTAAAAATAAAATAAAATAAGAGAAAAGAGTTGTACAATGTTTTGTATAGTATGGCCATAATTTCATATTTAGTTTTATCATACATATACTTGGATATTCTTTATGTAAGTAGACAAGGATTAGGATATACATCTATGTTAAAAGTGGACTGCTAAATTAAAGAATCATGAGCTATTTTTTTCTGCTTTTTCTTTTTTAAAAATTTTCTGTGAGTATGTATGTGCTTTATAATCTGATTTTTTAATATATTAGGGAACAAATAATGGAGAGAAGAAACTAAGACAGTTGAGAAGACACAGGAGCACCTATTACTGTAGCTGATTTCAAACCTCTAGCCCCAAAATTATTAGCCTGAGGACCTGAAAATTTTTTTTAATATTTTTTAACGTTTATTTATTTTTGAGAGAAAGAGAGCATGAGTGGGAGAGGGGCAGAGAGAGAGGGAGACACAGAATCCCAAGCAGGCTCCAGGCTCTGAGCTGTCAGCACAGAGCCCAACGCGCGGCTTGAACTCCTGAACAGTGAGATCGTGACCTGAGCTGAAGTTAGACACTTAACCAACTGAGCCACCCAGGTGCCCCAAAGACCTGAAAATCTTCTAAAGAAAGTTGCAGAAGGATGACCGGCAGTATTTTTTAATCCTGGAAAATAAGAATTGCACGTAGAACAGAAACACATACCCTGATTTTCCTGTTCTACAAACTGCTAACTAGAGAGCTTTCTGTGAATTCTTGGCAAAAATCCTAAAAGGGGTTTTTTAAAGGTCAGTTGATAGGTCTATATTTAAGTATGGCAGGATGTATCAACACCAGCGTGGAACTACACAAGCAAAAATATTCTTGTTCTCAGTGCAACACTCACCTACCCGTGCCTATGATCCTGTGCAAAGCACAGGTACAGACAATGCTACAGCCACAGTACCACCTAGTAAGAAAAGGAGGGACGTTGGAAGGGAAACCGTGGGCATTTTATAATTTAACAAGAGCTAAGTGGTAGTACCTCAGATGAACAGTTTATTTTATCTTTTTATAATTTCTTAATCTTTATTTATTTTTGAGAGAGAGAGACAGAGTGTGAGCAAGGAGGAGCAGAGAGAGAGGGAGACAACAGAATCTGAAGTAGGCTCCAGGCTCTGAGACATCACCACAGAGCCCCATGCAGGGCTCAAACCCCTGAACTGCAACTTCATGACCTGAGCTGAAATTGGATGCTTAACCAACTGAGCCACCCAGGCATCCTTCAGATGACCTAGTTTAAATCTTGGTTCTACCATCTGGTAGCTGTGAGTCTGTTTCTGAATCATTAATGGGGATTAAAAAAAAATTAGTGCCCATCCCAGAAGAAGTAGTAAATGAGATAATGTGAAGAATTTAGACAGTGTATGATGTATAGTAAACACTCACTGAATGCTATTGTTACTGTTTTTAACCATTAAGATCATCTTAGGGGCGCCTGGGTGGCTATGTTGGTTGAGTGCCCGGCTCTTGATTTCAGCTCAGGTCATGATCTTGCAGTTCGTGAGTTTGAACCCTACATCAGGCTCTGCACTGACAGTGAACCTGCTTGGAATTCTCTCTCTCCTCTCTCTCTGTCCCTCCCCTACTCTGTCTCTCTCTGTCTCTCAACATAAATGAATAAACATTTTTTTAGAACTTTAAAATTAAAACAAAATATTATCTTGAAAGAGAATCATAGGAAATTGCACTTCACTAACCTCTTCATGCATCAGCCAGGACCAGAGATTAGATTTCTTCAAAAGACCATACTGTTTCATTACGTCAAAAGCAAACGGGATTTGCACCAGCTTCCCTGAAATATCATAACACCATAGACATGGCCACACAAGAGTGGGAGGGCCAGGGTAGTAAAACAGAAATGCCTCAAGATATCAAAGACTTTGCAATCTCTTCCATGTGTGATGATCAAGGTAAGAAAACAAGCTATGACTTTCTGCCCAGTACCAAAATACACACCAATTCAGAGAGAAAATTAGGTCTATCACTTGAAGAAGGTCCATATGTGTCTGCATCCCAACCTCTCTGTGGTTCCCTTTATCCTTCCATTAACTATAAGACCCTCACCAAAGTCGGTTTCACCAGTCGCCATGTGTACCACACTCTTCAAAGTGAATGTGGTTTCAGGGAGCAACGCAGACCAGCCAATACAGCAATGTAAACAATAAGACACTAAAATCTTACCCATTCACCTTTTGTCCTGACAGGAGGTTTGGATTTCCTTACTCAGTCGGACTTCCAATAGTTCACAAATAAGTTTGGATTTCCAGGAAAAGTTTAGACATCAAATGTTTCCCATAATGTCAAGGCCTGTGGTATGAGTCGGTGAGGCGGGTCCTGATCCCATTCTTCATCACCAAGAGGACTAAACGCGACTCAAGGCTGTGCTGAGCCTCACTGTCCTCCTTTAGTAAGTCTTGCATGAGAAAGCAATAACAACGTCACGATTTTCAAGCAACTCTCGGGAAGAGTCCGGCAAGGTATCATCTAGCTCGTGTATGATGCACTCAGAATTTAGTGAAGAAAATAGCCAGTTCTAGCATTTCAAGCTTTTTGTCTCCTTCACTAGAGTAAAAGAGGCCCTCGCTTTCGATCCTTTCTTGGAGATGTTGGTGAAAGACTAAGCAAATGACTTAACTGCGACCCAAACCCAAGACTCGGCAGTCCTTTGACTGTAAGACTGCATTAGCTTTACTGGTATTACAGAGCCAAACACTGTCCGTGAGTTCTGCCTATAAGAAACCAGTGTCCACTGATCAACTGATCAATAAAAGATATAGAAAACAGATTTGAATGTTAGATGCCCTGAGGAAAACTGAAAGACTGACAGTCCTTCAAACTCCATACAAAACAGGTTGTCAAGATCAGTTTCAACGTTCATGTAAACGAAAGACCTGTATACATTCATTCTTTCATTACCCAGATTGCCTTCTGCATCCTGCATGGGCTGGGTGCTAAAGAATGAACAAGACAGAGAGAATCCCTGCCCCCAAAACACTTAAAACCTGGTAGGAGACTCAGAAAATAAGATAATAAATTACAACATATTGAAGTGAATGCTCTACTGAGATAAGAATGGGGTGCTACAGGAGCCCAAAGAAAACCTGTGATGAGCCAGGGAAGGTCTGCCAAGAGCAACATCCAAATTGAGACATAAAGGACGAACAGGATTTAAGCAAGCAAAAAGGTGGCAGGGTTGGTAACAGAGAGCGCCCCAGCCATTCAGAAAGGTATGAGTAAAGAGAGCATGTGGAGTGTTTCAGAAACCAAGAGCAGACCTCTGAAGAGACTATAGCTGTAAGCGGAGAACCAGCAGGAAGTGAGAAGGGGTCACATCACAAAGAGCTAATACATCACTTAATAGTATTTCATCAGGAGACATGATAACATTGGTATTTTAGAGAAAGATCCTTATAAGCATTTGGAGAAACACTGGACTAGATGCAGAGATATCAGCTAAGAGGTTCTGGAGTGATCTAAGTCGTGGGAGTTGTCCTCTGAATTCAAGTGGGGAGAGAGAATATGCAGGGGAAAAGGACAGATTCAGGAAACAGGCAGGATGCTGATCCAAGAGAATATACGTGGTGCCTGGGCAAAATAAAGGAGGCCATATTTCTAGCTAAGAGACCAATGGATAGAGGTACTACTGAGGCTAGGAACCCAGAAAGAGAAGCAAGATTTACACAGGAAGATCTTAAGTTCAACTTAGGATATTTTGAGTGAAAAGAGTCCAAGTGGAGTTAGATGGATAGCCCTGGAGTTGAGGGGGAAAAAAATCCAGGCAAGTGTCAGAGACTTGGAAATCATCCACACAGCCACTGCATCATAATCAGCAGAAGAACTCAAGGTCAAGACTGTAAGAATCTCCAAACTTTAAGAAACAGACAGCAGAAGATGGGGACACAGAGGCCCCTCAGGAGTGGGAGAATCAGTGAAGGAAAACAGTTCAAGAATAAGGGATGGAGACCCAACAGAAATGACAGCATCTGAAATACTTCCCTGCTCGCAACCCTGTGCTACATGCTGTGTGGGGAAACAAACCACAGGCATGATCTTAACACATGTCTGGTCTGTCAGTACTCAAGACCTGGGCTGCCCAAGAAGCAGGCAAATGACAAATCGTGTCTTCAAGGGAGGCACCACAAACATAAAATAGAAGCAGGGAGACAGATGCATATTGGACAGACAGATTGGTGACAGACTCACCAATCAATGAATGGCAAGAATTGATAGTGTAGTAGATCATGTGATATTACACCCAGGTCTTCTTTTCAGGGTCTACATGCCCATCCCCTCCGCGTGTAGCAAGATCTCTGCTGCAGAAGGTTCACAACTGTGTCCCTCAAAGGGAACTGCCCTCCGCCCAAGAATACACCCCCACCCCTCCCCACTCACCATGGGACAGCCTACCAGCAGTGTCTACATGGTACAGGGATACAAGGGCCCTGTTCTCTTCCCTCAGTTTAGGTCATTTCTTCAGGGCTATCACAGGTGCAGAGCCTTTGGTGGGACCAGGTGAGATCTCAACTGTAACTTGACTGGAAGTCAGCTTCTCCACCTGCCCCATCTTGCCTTCCTCACTTCCTTACGAGTGTATCTCATGAGAGCCTTCTTCAGTAAACCCTCTACCTGTAATTCTCCATTTCTGAGTCTGGTTCCAGGCGACCCCCCTAAAATGCATGGTGTATATCAAACTAGGGGCCAAGCCACTGAGGCTAGAGCAGAGCCAACAGGCAGAGAGATGCAAACAGTAGGGGCAGCTACAAACCACAGTTTTGTGTGTGCCCGTGTGAGAGGGGCTCTGTCACAGGCTGGATTCAGAGGATGGCCACTCTCCATTCAGTTATCAAGAGGGACAATGCCTTGAATGTTCCAACTGGCTTTAAGGGACTTTTGTTACCTAATCTCTACAAGATCTGTGGAGGGCAAAATGGAATCTTGAAAGTCAAGGTCAATCTGAAGGCATCATCTTAGTAAAGGGAGAGAGTAAAACCATATGGGAAGCAATAAAGGAAGCTCACTCAAGAGAAGGCCAAGGTGGCTTAAGCCCATCAGCTTCAAACATTTTCAATCACTCATTCAACAAATATTTATTGAAAAGCTTCCATGTACCCAGTAAAGTGCCAAGAGCTGGGAATGCCATCACAACTAATACAGACATGGTCCTGCCCTCGGAGAGCTTAGAGCCTCGCAGAAAACCCTGGAGCTGAGCTATGGACCCCTTTTCCCAATCAAAATGGTTCCAGGAAACCTAACAACATAAAATCAGATACGTGCAATAATTTTTTAGTGTAGAAGCCTTTTGTAAGTTTAAGTGATGCTACTTTCTTATAACTCATGAGAGCAATAAAGCCAGCCTATTTTGACTAATAACAAATTTTTTCAATGAGGCCCAAGAACATTAGCTGTCTTCCTATTACAGCCTCAACAATTTATTTCTGCATTTGGTCTGCTTGTAAATAAGAAAGCAATTTTTGATTTGCTATAAAAAATGGTTGTGAGTAGTGTCAGGTTAGGTTTGCTTTGTTTTCATGATCTTGTCTCACAAGCTGAGGGTATTCTGCATTCTAAGCGACCCTAAAGTCTGAAAGAAGAAACAGAGGAAATGTCTGTTTTGTGGTTGACCCTCTAACATGTAACAACAACCCGCATTCCTTCTCTCAAATTAAAAAGTCAGGGCAGAATGGCCTAGTACTCTCAATAAACCCCAGTATCACCTTTGGTACAATACAAAGAGACAGCTATTATCACACACTGATTATGACACCATCTCCAGAACATTCACCAACCACCACCATTTGAACCTTGAGTGGTATTTCATTGAGTGGGTGCGTTGTGTTGTAAAACCATATTTGCCTGTATAATTTTCTGTGAGGAGATATAAACAGGTCTGAATTTTTAAGAATGCTGCAGACCTAAAATGTTGCTAAAGCAGTGCATTTACCAGAAGTTCAAATATATGCCCAGAGATGGCAGGAAAAGCTATATTCTGAGGTCTACCCACCAAAGAAAAGAGTTGACCTGGCCGTTCCTTTTAATGTACTGAACAGCCCAACGTGTTAAAAGCGTGGTGTAGTGCTCGCTTCGGCAGCACATATACTAAAAGCGTGGTGTATAACCATATGTGGGTGTTAGGCCTTTAGCTATCACATTCTGAACAACAGCTTAAAAGACATTTGTGGCTGCAGTCCCAGCACCTGGCATTGTTCTAGGCACACAGTAGACACATAATAAGTGTTTGATCGATGGACTATTTAGAAAATGACTATTTTTAAATAAAATTCAAATCCAGAACTTGTAGAAGCTCCATGGCTTGTTAGTAAGGCCCACGACGATGCCATTTTTAAAACACTGGACTAGAAGACAAGGGAAGGAAAACCAGAGAGGAAAATTCCCTGACGAAGAAAATGAGAATATGGTGGTGGCCCCTTGGTCGGGGAATTCCCGGCATGGCCGTGTGTGCCCACCACGCTCAAGAATGAGTGCCCTGTGCCGGAATACCAAGGCCTGGCAGGGCTCCTGAAGCCCTTCACACATGCAGACAAAACGAGATGACGACACCCCCTAATAAGTGAGGTTTATTCGAAGAGGTGGCAGACTCAATCGGACGGAGAGACTTCAAACACAGAAGAGATCCCATCGTTCGGTAGAGGCCACCAAGGCCAAGGGGACACCGCTAACAGCACACTGTTATCAAACGGTAGCGTGTGGACCAGAAACCTGACTGTACCCGTCAGGATTCAGTCAAGGAAGCAGAACCACTAGGATATACATACACCTTAAACGATTTATTGCAAGGAACTGGCTTATGTGGTTGGTGGGGGGGGTGGGATGGGGGTAGGGGGCTGGCTAGGCAAGTCCAAAGTCCATAGGGCAGGTCATTAGGAAGGGCAAGCTGAAACTCCTCCCAGCTGAAGCGGTTATCCACAGGTAGAATTTCTTCTTCGAGTAAGCCCCAGTTCTAAAGGCCTTTCAGTTGACTGAATCAGGCCCACCCAGATTATCCAGAATAATCTCCCTTAAATGCAACTGATTGTGGACTTTAATCACATCTACAAAATAGCCTCCCACCAAGACCTACATTAGCGTTTGACAGAATGACTAGGGACTGGAGCCAGCTAAGTTAACACATAAAACTCCATCATGTCCATTTACCAATAACACCATAGTGATCTGTCCACCATACCTCTCCTCTCGGAAAAATGCTGGTATGAAAAATCCTTAATGAAGAACTTTACATACCTCCTTGTACTCAACTTAGCGAGATCTTTTAGTTGGCCAACCCCTTTAGAAAGGTTCTGTATGACTACATTATAGGTGTTCTACTCTTGTCTCCAGCTAAATTACTGAAGATGTCAGACCCAACTGTCGTAGGTCAGCAGGAGAGGGCTTTGTAGGGTTTATGGAAAATCCCTTCTTTTACAAATGTAAGTCCAATACCCACTATCTACATGACAACTGTCATCCAAATCATCCAAAGTAGCAGAGCCTTGTGCAGAACCAGGGGAATGGAGATGGCTGATCCAGGCTCTAACATCACCCCCGGATATCACATTCATTCTATCTACATTATCATGCCCAAGATTCTTAAAAGTGTTGCCCACAGAAGACGTCCCTGCATCCACATTCCCACATCCCCTTGCTCACCATCATACTGCAATCAGGTCCTCCCTCACCCACCACCAACACACTCTATGGAATAGATGCACCCTAAGGTACCAATGACTTCCTGGTTGTTAACTACAAAGGCCACTGTAGACCTTTTATCTTGAAATGCAATTTCCCAATGCCTTCCGTAACAGCAAAGCCTCCTACCTCTCTTGCTAGTCCTTGTAAATTTGGTATCACTTCTCTTTCTTCTTCTATCCTTTAAATGTCCATTTTCTCCAATATTCCATCACTGGGCCCTCCTCAGGTTTACACGTTGTCTTTTGGCTCTAATCATGATCTATACACTAATGATTCCCAAACTCCCATAACAGGTGCCCCTTCTGAGCTTTAGGCTCACATGACCATGGCAGTGGACATCTATACATGGATGTTCCACAAACACTCTGAACTCACTGTCCTTTCCAGAGATTCACTACTTTCAATTAATGCTTCTTCCCAGGCTCTCTATCTCCATGACTGGTTCCACTATCCACCTAAGAGACCAAAATGAAAACCAAAGAGTTATCCCTCAACTCCTGTCTTTCCCTCAATTTGAAGGGATGAGGGGTGGGTACCATTCATTTCCTAACTTCCACTCTTCCGTAGCCACCACATCTTTTAATAAGCCTTCTGTGCTCCCACAGAACCCCATCTTCCCCTGTATTAACGCTTTCCCCATTGCCCTGTAAACTGCCCATTTTCTTAACTATATCTCCACGAGACCACAGACTTCTGGAGAACAATCTCACCATTTCCCTAGTGCATGCCATATATTTGGTATTCTATGAATGTAAGAAGAACAAATGAAAGATTGTGCTATGAATTCAGCCACATCTATACCTGTCTTCACCATCCATGAGATGAGGAAAGACCTATAACTTTGGACTCTAAATGTGTGTCTCTACTATGTCAGATCTTTGAAAACTACCATGCCTGAACCATTCCTTAGCAAGGAGCTATCTAAACCCCTTTCAAGGACAGTTTAATCCCCTGAAGAAATGATCTTATGCAATGAAGAATGACTTGACGTAAAAGTCTACCTGAAAATAAGCTGGTATGTGCCCACAGACGACAATTTAAAATAACTTTCAAAAGATGGGAGAATCATACTTCCATTCAATATTCACCAGGTGAATCGATTCAACTGAACCGATAAATTTTCTTTGCAGAGATCTGTCCCTTCTAACACTGGTACAGAGATTTGAGAAGTTGTATCACTGATCATCTGTTCTGCTACTACGCGTTTGACAGGAATTGCCTCAGGTATGATTGGTAAATAGGGAAACAATGTCAGTATAACAAGTAAGTTGTGTTGACTCTTGTGTTCTTTTTCCTAGCTTGTTAATATTCTGAAGCAATCATAGGAAAGCCCTGTCACAGAGAAAAAGAAAGACTGAATGATGTATGAAGATCATAGAACAAAGCTGGAAATGCATTCCAGTGCCTTCCTTTAATATGAGTGGTAGCAGACTGTGGCTTTATGAACCACTATGATTTCCACTATGTTAACCTGCCAGGCGAAGCTAGAAGTTACAGATGAAGAAGCTATGAAAACATTTCCCCCAATAGAGATGAATGACAAGGGCTATGCTCTGGGGAGGATTTAATTTTGATGAAAATGGTGTCTTTTAGAAGCAAATGCCCTCGGCGACCCACAGAGAGAAGAGAGGTACAAACCCAGTCTGAATGCTGTGAAGGACAGACTGACCTGTTGAGGGCAAACACCAGCCAGGTGGAGATTTAACCAAGCTGTATTTTTATTAGAGTCACTTCTGGTTTCGTTTCCGGTTACAAAGTTCCATAAGTTTTCAGCAGTCTGCCTCAATCCTGTTTTCCCAATAAGCCTATATCTTCCCATATTTTTAGTGTGTGATTTTGCAGAACACGAGGGCAGAAATGCCCATGGTCATCACTTTTGCAGAGTTGATTTTTAACAGAAGTAAATTTCTTTCAACAAAACTAAAATTAATCTATTATTATTTATCTTATTTGGAATGAAATGCAGTATTTACACACACACAAGCATACACATAATCACACACACGTATATATTAGATATGGATGGGTGCATGCATGCCTATCAACACCCCCACCCAAAAACAAGACATAGGGCACATTTCCTGCTTTGAGGATAGAACCTTGGGATGCATACATAAACTGAATGTTGACAAACCCAAAAGGAACTATCACTGTCAAGTTCATCTTGGCCACAACTGACTTTGTCTGCAGATAGACAGCATTCTCTTTGAACAATTTTGCCCAAGAAGTAGAGAGAGACCGCCTCCACAACTGTCAGCTAATCACAAGGGAGGGGGTGTAAAACACCACCCAACAGCCACATGGAAAGCCACATGGTTGAAGCTTAGATGCGATCAATCCTTCTAATGAATAACAGACTGGCTCTCGGGAAAGAGAGACTCAGCCACGCTTCCTTCCAGGGACAACTAAGAGCTACCCATACACATGGTGTTGCCACCACTGAGAGATCACAAGCTGCGGAAGAAAAGAGAACAGAAGGTAACACTCAATATGAGGATAAGAAAGGTCAGCCAAGGTACTTTATCCACGCTTAATTCGGTCTTCTGTTCACTGACTCTGTCAACAAGTATTTGAATGTGCAAGGAGCTAGGGCACAGAGAGGGACAAGACAAGAGAACCAGGTTCCTAATTCCCTATGTCTTCCTGATACCCAAACATTTAGCGAATAGATTAACAAAATTTCTGGGGTTGCAAACTCTAATGCCTGTTGGAGCCAGGTAAGTAATATACGAGTGAAGCAGAATGGGTACGCGGTACCAGGGAGCATTGGGCCAATGACAAACTAGAGATCACATGTACCATCTAAAGGTACTCAAATCCATTTTTCTTATCTACTGTGGAGGCAAAAAAAAAATAATAATAATAATAACCACAAAAAAAAACAAAACAAAACAAAAAAATAGATAGCCCAAAGCTGTTCACAGACTGCCGCTTTATGACCGTCATATTTAGCAGAATGTAGACCTGAGGATCAGGATTAGCATTTCATTTTGTAGCCAGATACCTGACTCTAAGAAGATCAACCAATGTTTAAGATCACCTTTCTATAGGCGATGGCTACAACACACCTTCTGGTGAGATGAGAAGTCTTCTACAGGGGAAACAAAGTGGAACCATCTGTCAAGGTCCAAAATTTTGGAAAGCGAGCTTGACTCTGTATTTCCTCATTATGAAGAGTGCCATTACAGACATTTTTTTCATTTTCTGTACCTATTCCGTAAAAAAAAAAAAATTCTATCTGAGGAGGGTTGACTCTTTAAATTATCTGAAGCACCAAAGAGAATATGAAGAATCTCTACAATCCAAATCACATCTTCACTACAAAAGGTCAAGGATAATGTCAGTAGACACACAGGTACAGTGCATCAATTACAAATATAATAGTTCTCAGCCCACTCAAGATGCGGTTTCTTAGAGGTTACGAGAAGCCATTTTATATATACTTGAATATAATAGTCAATTAATGTAATACCATAAATGAGAATAAGATCAGTTTTCTTCTTTTTTTTCTCTCAAGGTCAATCAACGTACTAGGTATTCCAAGATCTGTCCTCAAATCAACATCCTATTTTTCACACACACAACAATGTACAGTTAGAAATATATATGCTAGAAATGTACAGCTCCCAGCACTTAATTGTTTTTCAAGCTAAATTTGGACAGCAAATTAAATTCTTCAGTATAGGTTATATAACACAGACACAGACTACGAAAATGTTGACACTGGTTATACTCTTGTAATGCAATTTAGCCCTTTTAGTAACGATGATGCCAATAATCAGCTATGGGAAAACTATTTTACATCTAGTACAATTACCTACTGTCACAGAGGTAATGATTATTATTGTCCTGTTCTCCAGTAAGAACTCTTGAGGTGCTAACATAGTTCCAAGGCCAGTGTGAAAATTCCCCTTAACCGACTCTGATTACCAGTGTTAAGGAGGATAGTTTCAAGTGAACATTAAACAAGAAATTATCCCCAGAAGGTTCATAAGTTCCAAACTTTAAATGGAGAAATACTGACAGCTCCTCATACATCCTCTTAACACCCTCAGGATGCACTCAGGCAATGGGAGTATCTCTAGGTTGACTCAGTATCAGTGGACAGAAAAATCCATACTCCTAAGGAGTCGAGTTTTGCCCCTGAACAGTATCGACTCTTGACCAATACCCTAACAGTGCTGCTGATACCAGGAAAGTCCAATCAGACCTCCCATTCTGCTGTGCTTCAACTTTTGGTTTCAGAAATTGCTCCGCCATCTTGAAACAGACCAAAGTGCTTGCACCACGCATTGGCCTTGATCTGCCAAAGTTCTTCACCAGGTTTCTACCCAACTTCACCTTCCTTATCAGCAAAAGGATGAGGAAGGCAATAGCGCTAAGAAGAGGTCAATTTGCAGAGGTTCTTTCAAAGACTGCCAAGATCACCCATCTGTCCCGTCTGAGCCCACTGGCTGGTGGTCCATGACTGGGCCTCACCAAGTCCACAATCTTCCAAAGACCCTGGTCACACAGGACGCCAAGAGCTAATCTGCCTGTTCTCCATTCTTCTCCCACTGCAGCCAGCAAATCTACCATCTGAAAAGCTTCAGCCGCCCAGAGGGCCCAGGGGGAAAAGCTCAAGGTAGGTGAATCACCCCTACAGTCTCTCGTGGGTGAATCACTTCTGCAGTTTCTTACCCACTAGGTTAATTTCACCCTTTTGGGGTGCTCGTCTCGATTTAGTCAGGAGCCCCGAGAAGCAGGGCTAGGGTTCACAGATTCGTGCGCAGGTAGCATAGGTCCAGGCTGAGCGGTGACGCTGGTTTCTGGGAGGATCACTAGGCCTTCTGGTTGAAGACGTCTGGCCTCTTAACTTCCTTATTCTGACACCCATCTTGGTTGGGGCCAACACCGTTTTGAACGCATTCTCCTCGGGAGTGTGGGACTCATTTCTCCTTCTGTCCACTCGTCGGGAACCCAAAAGCTGGAACAGCTGTGTCCAGGGCCAGCTACAACCCAGCTCCCGGAGGCCACGGCTATTCCTCCGTTGTTTCACAGATGCCAGACTAACGTCTTCCTTGACCACTTTTGAGACGCTTTCAAAGTCTCCCAGGATGGCCACTACCTGTGTGGACCTGGGTGGACCCGGAGACAGGTATCCACTGAGGGTGACGCAGAGTGTCGAGAGCACCGCTCACATCCCACGTCCTCCAGCAACATGTTACCACCCACCTCTGACTTCCATGTTCTCTTCCCTTCCACACAGGGCCCTCTGCAGCGCCCCCTCTCGCCCCCGGCGTGCACGACACCCGCAAGGACCGCCCCCACGCCCCGGCCTGGAGGGCTTCCCAGCCCGTGGCGGGGGCAGCAGGTGGGGGGAGGGGGGAGACGGCCCGGTGGCCCCGGGGAGCGGTTTGGCGGGTGTCCCCCGTACCCCCACCCGGCCGCCCCCACCCCCACGCAGTCTCCCCCCAGCCCCCCGGACCCCGCCTGGCCGGGGCCGGGCTCCGCTCCCACGCCCGCCCCCCTCCTCTCCCGCGCCCCCGGCCCAGCCCGGGCCGCGCACCCCCCCGCCCC
>NW_024412421.1:30817912-30820798 GCF_014898765.1 Herpailurus yagouaroundi
CGGGGGTGACCGGCCAGGTGCCCGCCGGGCGCACCCGGCCCCGGGGCCGCGAAGGGGCGGCCGGGGAGGCAGGTAGAGAGCAGCGGTGGCCGGTCGCAGGGAAGGGGCCCCAGCTGGGCTCAGCCGACCGGGGGCCTCACCTCTTACCCCCCCCCCCCCCCCACCTACCACCCCCAACCCAGGGAGGGAGTGGGCGCCACCCCGGGAGACCTGGCCCCTCTGGGGCTCTGCAGCCCCTCCCAGGCTACATAGCCCCTCCCTCCAGTCTGGTTTGTAAGACGTGGAGGCCCCAGGGAGGAGGGAAGACATGGCCCATACAGAGGCGCCAAAACAGCACCCCATAAACCCTGGAAAGTCTTTAGAGCCAGGCGTGGCCTCCCTTCAACAGCCGCCTCCCCCCATTCATTCACTCATCCACTACTCAACAAACATTTTCCAGTCTACCCAACTACACGGGTGTCCGTAGACAGGCTCAACCGGGACCCTGCCCTCAAGGGACTTTGAATCCAAGAGGAGAAACTGGCCTCACAGACGTGAGGAGGATTCAGTCGTGCCACACAGAGGAGTTCCTACTATGTGCCAGGCTCCAGCTCGAGGTATTGAAGAAGCTCCCTGAAGTCCAAACTCCTTCATCAAGTCGTCTCTTCCTACCAAGATCCTGGATAAATGGTCTCCCTTCTGTTTAAAGACTTCTCTCTATAAGAGATACGGTTAACTCAGAACCTGGGAAGACAGGCGGTTCTGCACTCGGAAGAAAGGTCTTCCACATCCCAGCCCCCAAAATGCCTAGTTGGTTACTTTCTCCAGATGAGAAATGGACGTAATTCACATCCTTCCTCCTTCATTTCCTCTGTATGAGACTTTGGACATGTCGCTATACTCATCTCTAAATTGGAAATGGTGATAAACACCTAAAGTGATGTCAGAATGAAATAGGGGATCTATGTGTATAAGAAATGGCATATAGCGGCAGAACTCAAGAAAGGTTGTTCGTGTCTGAATCGGGACCCTGAACTGCCCTTGTGGAAAGATGGTGAAGGAGAATGTGTGACAAAGAGAAAGGGTTTAATCTAGAAGCTGTCAGACTTTTAAAGGACATCAAATTTTTCACTTCAAAAAAAACTTCTTAGAATCTGAACCACAAAGTTTTCACGTCTGGCTCATTCTAGGATACGTTGAGTTTGCGTATGCTGTTCCCTCTGCCTAGAATGTCCTTCCACATGGAATCCATCTGGAAAACTCTTCCTCTTCCTGCAGGGGCTTGTTTATCTTTGTATCACAAGCATCTATCACTATTCCTGGCAGAGAGTGAGCACACAATGAATGTTTGTCAGGCTATGCCAATACAACAGATTTTACACCAATTTCTAGTTAAAATCCCGTACTAAAACAGTGGGGGCGGGTGGGGGGGAGAAGGGTGAGTGTGTGGAAATAACAAAGTGTATTTGGTTTCAAAACTGTAGAAATAGTTATAGCAATTCTCTCCCCTTTTCATACTATTTCCCCAATGGTTATGGTTTTAAATAACAATAATAAATAGCTCTCAATCTGTAGGTCACAAAACAAATTTTAATGATCCTTAATTTGTACTTGGGAATAAACGTGCCACCATAGCATGAGGATGTAATTTGGAAGTAGAAGACAAGAAAGAAGACTGGGTTTGGAAATAATCTGCTCAGCCAAATTTGAATATATAATCAGTAGTTTTATAAAAACACCAAAAACTTGACTTGTGCTGGCCAAATGCTCCCTGGGAATGTGAGCACACTTTGAAAAACCCTTGTCTAGACAGCAAGTGTTACAGAGTTCACAGAAGAGGATATGCACTGTGGACTGGCATGCTCAGGGGATAGCTGATGAAAGAGGTAGAATTGAAATGCATCTTGAAGACTCATAGGAAAGGAAGGACAGTGTTTTAATTTGGGAAAGAGGTAAGAGCAGGTGGTAGTCAGTGCCGCAATGGGAGGGGTGCTAGAAAACTAGAAGATTGATCCGTGGAGGTCATAGGACATTGGATAGCAAATGCAGGTCAGTCATGGAGAGTCTTGGATGCCAAGCTAAGAGGTTTGCAATTTAGCAAGTCAGCAGTGGAAAACTGGTGAAGACTTGCAAACCCATCAAAAACGTGTGGCGATCAAAAGGGTGCCTTAGAAGACAAATTCTAGAAGAAATATGAGAAATGGACTGCAGAGGTTGAGGTTAGAGGCAGGGAGACCAATTGCCGTGGTCCACGGTGGTGGCAATAGAAATGAAGAAAACTGGACTTGCAAGGAAGAACCTCACCAGCCACCAACTTTCATTATGGTTAGTCCACTTACTTCCATAAAGCATTTGATCCAAATCAACGGGACTTGATGACTAACAGGATGTGTGTGTACGTGTGTGTATGTGTTGGGAGTTGGGGGAGGGGTCAGCAACTAAGGAAAGAAAGGATACAGAGATGACTAAGGTTTTAAACTGAGTGACTGAGAGACCCATCCGTCATAACATTGTTCTATTTTGAGCTTGCCTCCAGACCATTGCTGGCCTCCAGAAAAGCCAGATGCTTCCTGAAGGATGAAGGGAAGGTTCCTCATCTTCTGTGGGAAGGTTGACCCAACCAATGGAAAGTTCTGCTCCAGGTTCTTCAGATGACATGGACCCATTGTTGCTCATGGAGAATGGAAGACACCTACAATATTCCAAAAACTGGGATAAGCTCTTCACGCTGCTCATAACTCAGGGACAAGTGATAAAACTCAACTCAAACTGATTTAAAACAAAGAATTTATTGACTCATACATATTACAAAAGGATAGAATTGCTCTTGGGGTTGGCTGGATTCAAGATCTCACAGGATATAACATAACATAACATAACATAACATAACATAACATAACATAACAT
>NW_024412421.1:30820808-30891177 GCF_014898765.1 Herpailurus yagouaroundi
ATAACATAACATAACATAACATAACATAACATAACATAACATAACATAACATAACATAACACATAAAATTCCCAGGCAAAGGCTCTGGCTGATTGTAGATCATATGCTCTTGTTTTGGCCCAATTACTGCAGTCAGTCACTGATAGTACTCTGTGATTGGCCAGCTTAACTCACACACCCACCTATGGGGCAAGAAGAGTACAATGATTGGCAGCTTTACCGGAATTACATGATTGGAAGTGGGGATGAGCAGAAGCCCAAAGGAATGGGAGAAAGTATAGTGGGAAGATAGGCATCCACTATCTGGAGGAACAAACCTGGTATTGTTTGTTCTCATTGCAGAATGAGGACGTAGAAGCAAGGTCAGTGGCTGCCTAGAACATGACCTTGCGATGGAGCAAGACCAGCCAGTTTAATAGCCAAGGACAGATTGTTTTCACTGCCCTGACAGCGGATTACAATGTGGCAATGACTTGAGACATGAATCTTGACTGCCTGTATAGTATGGTGGTTTAACATGTAGACCATAGAGTCAGAAGGCCTGGGTTCGAATTCTTGCATCACCACTACTGGCTAGATGTTGTGAGGTTCTTGACTTAACCATTCTGTCTTTCCATTTCCAAATGTATTTGTTATTTTTTGCTGCACAATCAACTACCCCCAAAACCTAGTGGCTTAAAACAAAAGGTTTTTCTTATCTCACAGTGTCTGTGTGTTGGAGATTCAGGAGCAGCTTCAGAAATCACTAATTTCTGACTTACAGTTTCTTCTGGGGTTCCAGTCAAAATGTTGGCTAGGACTGCAGTTATTTGAAGGCTCGACTGAAATCTGGAGGCTCTACTTCCAAGATGGTGCCCACACAAAGGAGCTTCAGCTCCTAACCATGCAGATCTCGTCACAGTGTTGCTTGAGTACCCTCACACCATTTCATCTAGTCCCCAAAACCCAACAAAATAGAGCAAAACTGCCAAAGCTTCAGGTCTTTCTAGAACAGAGCCCCTAATTAAGCTGGTGTGTTGGTCCATGCTAACCTTGTTTGATGCAGAGGCGATCTGTAGCACGTCAGACTGTACGACTACAGATGTCGGGTCCACACCACTCATGTTAAAGATGAGAAAACTAAGGGGCGCCTGGGTGGCGCAGTCGGTTAAGCGTCCGACTTCAGCCAGGTCACGATCTCGCGGTCCGTGAGTTCAAGCCCCGCGTCAGGCTCTGGGCTGATGGCTCGGAGCCTGGAGCCTGTTTCCGATTCTGTGTCTCCCTCTCTCTCTGCCCCTCCCCCGTTCATGCTCTGTCTCTCTCTGTCCCAAAAATAAATTTAAAAAAAAAAAAAAAAACGTTGAAAAGATGAGAAAACTAAGACCTACATTGGGTGATCCCAGAGAAAGTATAAGGAGGAAGTCACAATGGCTTTGGGCATCTAATCTTAGAAGCTAAGCACTGTCACTTCCACCATATTTTATTTTATTCTTTAGAACTAAGCCACTATGCCTAGCCCCAACACAAGAGGAGGCAAACTGGCCCCCATCTTTTAAAGGGAGGGCTATCAAAGAATTTGTAGGCATATTTTTAAATCACCCCACCACACCTGTAAATTGAAGTGATAAATACCCCATAGAGCTGTTTTAAGAATTAGATAAGATAATCCATGCAAAGCACATACCACTACAATACGGGCTGAATGATGGTGTTTGTTGTAATTACTGTTAAAACTACTAATACCTGGGGTGCCTGGATGGCTCAGTCAGTTAAGCATTCGACTCTTGATTTCAGATCAGGTCACCCTGCTTGGGATTCTCTCTCTCCATCTCTCTCTGCCCTTCCCCCCGCTCACACCTGCTTGCGCACACACACATTCTCTCACTCTCTCCTCTCCCTCTCAAAATAAATAGATAAACATTTTAAAGAATAATAAATTACCTTTTAAAAAACCTACCAATGCCAGTTTCAAACTTGATATGTATCACTAATATCCTTGAATGTTCAAGATTCCTATAGAAAGTCATTAAATCAAAACCTTCACAAGGAATATTTTTCTCAAGCCATACAGAAGCTCTTGTTACTAATTAAACTTTACTTTTAGCATTAATTGAAAAATATTTTACTTCAATAATAAGAATAATTGAAGTAAAGTCATACTTATCCAGTACAACATGCTAGGTATTATTCTCACTGAACAATACAAATTACGCCTTGCCCTCACGATGTTTACAGTACAGTGAAGAAACAGACAAGAAAGCAAAATGCATATATAACATTATTTCAGGTATTGATATGACGTACGAAGAAAAATAAAGCTAAGTAAGATGACAGAGAGGAACTGAGATGGGTGCATACAGGGACCAGGAGGGGGAATTGGTTTAGATAAGGTAGTTAGGCAAGACCTCACTAAAGTGGTGACAGTTGAGCTGAAACCTGAACAAAGTGAGAGAGAACACAAATCAAATCAGAGGGCAGAGACTGTCGGAGGGAGAAAATAGCAAAGACAAAGCCCTGAGGCTGAAGAAGGTTGGTATGTTCGAGGTCCCGCAATTAAGCCAATATAGGTGAAGAGGAGGGGACTCAGGAAGAAGTAAGCCAGAGAGCTAACCAAGGTCCAGGTATATGTTGGGACTTGTAGGCAAAGAATTTGGATTCCACTCTAAGTGAAATGAGAGGTCAGTGAGGGGAGTGGATAAGAGAATGGCATGATAGGATTGGCTCCTGGGTAAACAATGGAAAGGAGAGGGACAAGAGGGATGCTGGACAGCATTACAGAAGTCCAGATGTAAGATCCTAGTGGCATGGCCTAAGAAGGATGGCATCAAGATGGGGGGGAGTGGTTGGATTGAGGGAACACGGGGATATATGTATAGAAGTGAAAGAATCCTAAATTTTTGGTCTGAGAGGCTAGATGAATGGAGGTTCCATTTACTGAAATGGGGTAAATGGGGGGGGGGTGCATTTTGTAGGTGGTATAAATCGTGGGAGGGGGGAATCAACGGTTTATTCCTAGGACATGTTAATTTTGAGATGTGAATTAGGTATGCAAATGAAGATGAAGGAATATTCAGCATGTAAGTCAGAAACTCAGACTGGACATGTGGTAGGAGTGGTCAGCATACCAATGGCAAGCAAAGGGACAAATTATGGTCACTGACGGACTGGGCGAAGACCCAAAAGAGAAGAGGGCCTAAAGCCATTTAGCATTAAAGACCAGGAAGAAGAAGGTGAGGAGCCAGCAAAGAAATCTGAGAATGAGGGGACTGAAACAGGAAGGAAGCAAGAGAGTGCTGTGTCCCAAATCCAAGTGAGAGACACAGGGCTGATCATTAAATGTCAGTGAGAGTTTGGGTGAAAAGAGCACCGACCATACGACTTGGCAACATGGAAATCTCAGGTGACCCTGATGGGACGAGGTTTAGTGGAGCAGTAAAGTTGAAGTGTAAATTAAAGCGAGTTGGAGGGAATTTGGGCAGAAAGGAGGTGCAGATGGTGAGCACAGGTGACTCATTCAAGGCCCTTTGCTATAAAGAGCAGAGAAGTGGGTCAGGAGATGGAGGGGAACACTACATGTGGGAAGGGTTTTTAATATAGACAATATGACAGCACGTCTGAGCAACGATAGGAATGACGCACTAAACGGGAGGAAATGGTCATGCAACAGGAAGAAGAGAGCAGTGCTGGAACAGAGTCTTTGAAAAGGCCAATGGGGAAGAGATGCAGAAGGCCAAAGTGGAGGGGTTGGAAGTGGGAGTCCCTCTGTAGTGGGTTGAATAGTGTCCCCTAAAATTCATGTCCACCCAGAAACCTAGAATGTGACCTTGCTTGTAGATGTAGTTAGCTCAGATGAGATCATACAACATTCAGCTTGTCCCTAATCCAATAACTAGTGTCCTTATAAGACGAGAAAATAGAGACTGAAACACATAGAGAATGCCATGTGACGAGGCGAACAGAGATTGAAGCAATGTGTGAATAGCCAGGGAATGCCAAGGATTGCAAACAACCACCAAGGTGGCCTTGCCAAGACCTTGATTTCAGGCTTCTAGCCCCCAGAGCTGTGAGAGAATACATTTTTGTTGTTTTTAGCCACCAAGTTTATAGTAAGCTATTCTGGTAGCCACAGGAAACTAATATACCATCCACCAAAAGAACAAGGAAGTCCAAGCACACGGATGTAGATGAAGTTGTTGGCAGGCTTGGAACCCATTTCTCTTATTTCTGTATTCTCCATGAGATAAGCCATGAAATCACCAGATGAAAGTGAAGGGAAAGGAAAGTATCAGATAGCGGAATGTGATTTGCCTGGAACAACATTGGTTTAGTCTGTTGTCTCCCAAATCTATTAACAGTATCCCCTTTCACTCCCAAAGGTACCCATACTTAGACAATAAATGTATGGTGTTTCTAGTATTTGATGTTTGAGGACAGATCTAAAACTATAAGAAGTCAGGGCACCTGGGTGGCTCAGACAGTTAAGTGTCCAACTCTCGATTTCAGCTCAGGTCATGATGGGATGGAGCCTCCCCTCCCCCCCATCAGGCTCTGCTGAAAGAGTGGAGCCTGCTTGGGATTCTTTGTCTGCCTCTCTCTCTGTCCCTCCCCTGCTCACTTGCTCTCTCAAAAATAAACATTTAATAACAATATGAGAAGTCGAGTCAGAGAGAAGAGTAGGATTGACTAGGAAAATAGAGTGGCATTGTGGGAAGGTACTAAAGACCCACTGGATATTTGTATTAATAAGTTAATCAACCAGTACACATGGTGGTGGTTTATCCAGTCACATTAGTTGTTCAGGGCCAAGCTGGGTGTTGGGTTTAACCAAGGTTGGAATTAGCCATGTGTGTCCAATGTAAGAAGAGAGGGGAAAGGGAGTGATAACAGGGGGGCTGCAATGGAGAGGATAAAAACCAAGGTGTTGGTCAATGGATTGGAATAAAAATTGATGGAGTTGGGACTCTGGAAATGGGGCAGTCAGTAAGGAAGGCTAACCACTCTTGAGCAACTACCTTGGGCTGCATGACCATCCTGTTTCCTTCACTTCTTTCTTGCTTCCTTACTCATGCTGTATGGACCTGCTGTTGTATCAGGAGGATGGCAACAGGATCAATTTTCAGAACCTTGAAGACATTAAGAAGAGAGGGTGAATCTGGGGTGAGAACTGAGCAGGGGATGGGGGGGAAGACCACAGTTATTGGGGCTGGGAGTGGGGCTGAGAAATGAGGGAAAGACAGAGAGAGAGAAAAAAAAGACCTTCTGGAAAACCCAACCAAGATATTCTTTGACCTTAAAAGAAGGGAAAATGTGTTGAGCTATTCATGACGTCCCGTGATTTCTGATAAGAAAGTGAACCTGCCATTCCTTCTAGTCACTATAGGCATAACTCAGTTAATATACGCATATTGTATCATTTTATCATTTCAACAAGGTAAGAACCATTGGTCCCTTATCTTAATCGATGCAAGAAGAAAAGGCCATGACCCAAGGGACATGCTTTACAAGGGGCAGGTAGAGCTTCTGTGGCCTAAAGTAGCCCAGACTCCCTGTGGGCAATGTGTACTGGGGGAAAGATTTTTTACAGAGACCACCACAGGAAAAAGAAAACCCAAGTATTTGATCCGGAGTCTTAACTAAGAAATCTTAGGGTGGGAGATGAGTGGATTCTAGGAAGGAAACAATATCAAATTTTTAGGGGTGTGTGTGTGTGTGTGTGTGTGTGTGTGTGTGTGTGTGTTTTGTAAGAAGGAGGAATTTGGACTTGTTAAGCTGAAAAAATTTTAAAACACAGGACTTCACACACATAAAAATAACACACAAGCTCGCACTCTGTTAGCTGCCAGAGCAATCAAGTTATCTAGAATCATGTAACTTCTAGAAAACTCTCCAGTACCCTGTGAGAGATTGAGTGTAAAAGGCAAAAATATCTTAGTATTATTATAAAAATTGTTTTGACCATATGGATTCCTGAAATGGTTTCAGTGGCCCCAAGGTTGACTGGACCACACATTGAGAATTATAGTTCTACAGAATCATATAAAACCTATCTTTGTTATAGGTAAAATTGCATCTTTGAAGATTGTACAGAAATGTTTTCTTTTAACTAAATACATTTAAGCTGCATTGCTCTTACATCTTGGGAGGGGAGTGTGCATGTTCTCATTCATAAAGTTCCCTCAGAGGAGCCCAGAATAGAGGCCCAGAGCCCCCTGCACAGGACCTGAGTGGGCCCTTTGCCACCACAAGCTTCTGGAACACAAGGAAACCCAAGGAAACACAACCAAATGTACTGGTGAAGCCCTACAGGAAAATTTCTCCTCCCCTTCCTTCTCCTTCTCATTTTTCTCTTCTTTTTTGTTTTATAATATGAAAATTCCAAATCTATGCAAAAGAAAAAGAACAATGTAGTGAGCTCACATGTACCCATTACCCAGGTACAAAAACAACAGTCCAAGGCCATTCTGCTTCCATCTCTACCACCCCATTCCCTCACCCCTCAGGCTAGATTATTTTGAAGCAACTCTCAGACATCCTATCATTTCTTCTGAAAATGTGTCCATATGTATCTCTAAATGTTCGAAATGTAACCACAATACCACCACCACACCTAAATTAACACTAATTCCTTCATATCAAATATTCAGCCAATGTGCAAATTTCCCCTGTTGTCCCATAAATACTTTTTGACAGTTGGTTTGTATAAATCAGCATCCAAATGTCTACACATGCACGTGCTTGCTATGCCTCTTAAAATTTTGTTAAACTTCAGGTATCTCTTTCCTTTTTATTTTCCTTATAAGTTTGTTGTTGGTGCTGTTAGAGAAACTAGATCATTTGTCAGTAGTGTCACTTAGCATGTACTTCTTTCCCCAGTAGTTCCTACATGTGGGTAGCTAGATCTAATCTGGGTTTGTTTTGGGGGCAAGAGGGCTTCATAGCTGGTGTTGTGCACTTGCCATAAGGAATATGTCTGCTTATCTTTTGTGATTTTAGCTGCCACCGATGACTCTTGGCTAGATTCATTTCATTGGGGTTGCAAAATGGTGTTATCTATCATGTCTTCCTCATTTATCAATTGGATAATGCCATGAACTCTTTCCTGATCAACTCCTTGGTTGTCCTAAGATATTTTCGTACAGGAAAGGCTGGCTAAAAGTTTCATTCATTCCTTTTATTTATCAGTCTTCCAAATCATGAGTTGGTTCTCCAACGTCTCCAAAGAATCAGGATACATTTGTTTCAGTGTCTTTATGAACCCGTGAATTTTAACATGTTTAGTATGTTTCACCCCAATGTTCCTCTTCTTATGGCTCAAATTGGTCCTATTTTGGCTGGGAGGAGCCTCTTGCAGTTGGGAGGAGCCTCTTCTTGTTGGTTCTTGAGACATTAAACACATCCTTGCTTTCTGGTTTGAGAAGATGCTCAGACATTTTAACCACTTCCTGCACCAGACCTGGAATCCACTATTTCACCAATGATCCCTTGTTCTTTTTACTGAGAAATGGCATTAGGTTACCACAAAGTGAACACCAAATTGTGCTTATAGATAGGTCATCATTTGGGGGCCTTTTCAATGGACAAAGTTACAAATTTTTTGTAGGTCTTTTAGCCCTTAGGGTACGTGCCGCAAGAGATATTCAGTCACTTTGTTTTAAAAAATTTTTTTAATGTTTTTGTTTATTTTTGAGACAAAGAGAGACAGAGCATGAGCAGGAGAGGGGCAGAGACAGAATCTGAAGCAGGCTCCAGGCTTTGACCTGTCAGCACAGAGCCCATCGCGGGGCTTGAACTCACAGACTATGAGATCATGACCTGAGCTGAAGTCGGATGCTTAACCGATTGAGCCACCCAGGTGCCCCACTTTACTTTGTTTTAGAGTCACTTGAAATAACTTCTTGGTTAAGTCACCAACTCACTAAACATTTACATTCATTTGTTTCCATGTTTCCTTTTTGATTTTGATTTTTAGGGACAATATTTTTATTTTTATTTAATTTTTTTAATTGTGCAAATATTTACATGGTTCCAGAGTTAAATCTACAAACAAGATATATTGAGGGAAGTCTAGCTCCTACCATTTTTTTTCTCCACTCTGTTTCCTCCCTCCCCTTGTAGCTAACCATTTTATTTCATGGGGTATTATTGAATTTTTAATATAAACAAATCTGCACATACATTCATAATCGTCATTTCCTAGATAAATGCTAGTATACTATGCACATTTTTCTCTACCTTGCTTTTCTCACTAAACATTATATCTTGGACATCTCCTTCAGCATTATTTGGAATTCCTCTTTTTACAGCTGCATAATGCTCCATGATGTGGTCGTGCAAGAGCTATTCATCCTGTCGATGAATTTTTGCAGCCTTTTGAAGTTACAAATAGCTTTATGCCTGATTAGCTTTACGCCTGTGTCTTTTAAAATTCTGGCTAGGCTATAGGGGGATTTTAATTTTGTACTGAATAACCTGCGTTCAAAAAGGTACTAATCATTACAATGTTGGGAGAGGAGGTGTCCAAAAAGAAGCCCCATCACTACGGGCAGAACATTAGGTTCATTTCTATTTCTGAGAGGAGTGGCTGCTGCAACTGTCAATCATCATGGCAGGGACTCAATCTGGAGATGACAAACGAGTACTTTCAGTGGGGAGGGAACGTGAGGCTCCGTGAAAGAGAAAGGCATCTTAGGAAGCCATTGAGAATGGAGGCAAATGAGCTGAACCACGACCAGAATTACCCAGACAAGGAAGTGGCCCTGGCAGCGTCAGCTGGGGACTCAGAGGAAGGAACTTGTCCGTGGTCTCAAGGATTAGCCCAATAACTGATTTCAATTTTCTCTGTGTTTAATTTATCTTCTTTCATGGCAAGGTCTTTACACAGGTTTTGTGAAAGGTTCCAGCAGTAACTTAGTTGGGCTATGGAAAATTCAGAGACAAGCCTGTGTATGGGATTGGAATGTAGTGATAAAGCAGAAAGTGGCCATCCCTCCTATCTCCTGCCCCAAGGCTACGAAAGTAGCAGCAGCAGCAGCACGCGGGAATGCAATGGCTCACAATTTCAAGGGGCAGGGTGAAGGCTAATCCTGTAGAAATCCTGTGGCATGGAGAATGGGGCCATGGAAATAGATGATCCGGATTTGGGTCTATATCAACCTGTTGAATGGAGTGGGACTTCTTGATGAAGGAAGGTTGCAGAAAAGACACATAGATGCGTGGAAACTCATTCCCAAGAGGTCTTTCCCTTTAAGTAGAAAAGGACATTGTGTGTTGGCTGAGGATATATGAATGATATGACACTAAGTGATTAATAAAGACTACAAAAGGAGTCCAACGTATCATTTTACCCATTGACCATACGTAAAATGTAAAATACTGATTTCTGGTATGTAAATAGACACATTTTTTTTAATTTTTTTTTCAACGTTTTTATTTATTTTTGGGACAGAGAGAGACAGAGCATGAACGGGGGAGGGGTAGAGAGAGAGGGAGACACAGAATCGGAAACAGGCTCCAGGCTCCGAGCCATCAGCCCAGAGCCCGACGCTGGGCTGGAACTCATGGACCGCGAGATCGTGACCTGGCTGAAGTCGGACGCTCAACCGACTGCGCCACCCAGGTGCCCCTGTAAATAGATACATTTAAACGAAAATAATCACAATGAAATCACAATGAGTGATGAGATCATGGGTAATTTATGCCTTTGTATTTTCCTTGTTTTTAAAGTTTTCTACGTTGAATATACTTTATTTTGAATAAATAATTTTGAATTACTTTGAATATTGAATATACATTACAATGTCACTTTGAAACAATAAAAAAAAGGGGGGGAGGGGTTCCTGGGTGGCTCAGTTGGTTAAATGTCGCACTCTTCATTTCAGCTCAGGTCGTGATCTCACTGTCATGAGATCAAGCCCCACGTCAAGCTTAACGCTAGGCATGGAGGCTGCCTAAGATTACCTCTCTCCCTCTGCCCCTCGCCAGCTTGCATGTACATGCACACATATGGTCTCTCTATATAAATAAATAAATAAATTAATTAATTAATTAATCTAACTTTAAAAATGGGCAAAATATTAATAGGCAATAGAGAAATGAACATATATAATGGGAAATTAACTTAGGAAAAAGAAACTATCCAAACACACTTGTAATACAAGAAATTCAATGTAAAAAATATATAGCAATTAATTTATTAACTGATTGATGATTTTAAAAAATTTTCCAATACCTAGTATTGCTAAGGATGTAGAGAAAATGGCTCATATACGATGTTGACAGGACACTAAATTGTTGCTATCTTTTCTGGAAGAAAAATTTTCATTGTTTATCATTCTCCTTAAAATGGTCATACCCTAGGGCCCAGTAATTTAACTTCCACAAAATTTTCTAAATAAAAATCAGGTATGTGCATAATGACTTATGTTTAGGAGTATTTATTATCATTATTTATAACACCAAAAATTATTAAAATGTAAATATCCAAAAGGTTAATAATATTCTGTAGGTAATTAAACTCATGACCTTTAAGAATAGCTATGACATGGAAGAAAAGCTCAACATACATAGTTGAGTAGGAAAAGAAAGATTAAAAAATGGTGTATCTAGGGGCACCAAGATAACTGAGGCAGTTAAGTGATTGACTCTTGATTTTGGCTCAGGTCTGATCTCCTGGTTCATGGGAATGAGTCCCACATCGGACTTTGCGGTGAAAACACCATGGAACTGCTTGGGATTCTCTCTCTCTCCCTCTCTTTCTGCCCCTCTCTCACTCTTTCTCAAAAATAAATAAATAGACATCTTTTTAAAATAGTGTATCTCGTGTAATTAGTTTTGCTCATAAAATTGTGTGTGTGTGAGTGTGTGTGTGTGTGTGTGTGTGTGTAGTAAAATGTTAACAGTCATTGACTATAGTACATTTGGGCTTTCTTCCATAGACGTTGTTGAATTTTGTAAACGTCCTACAATAAGCATGTAATGTGTACACACGTAAACAGGCCTATTTATAAAACCAGGACATTGTTTTTTCAAATTGTGTTTTTACATTTATTCATTTTTGAGAGACAGAGAGACAGAGCACAAGCAGGGGAGGGGCAGAGAGAGAGAGGGAGACCCAGAATCCAAAGCAGGCTCCAGGCTCTGAGCTATTAGCACAGAGCCGGACGCGGGGCTCAAACCCACAAACCACGAGATCATGACCTGAGCCGAAGTTGGACACTCAACCGACTGAGCCACCCAGGCGCCCCCAAAACCAAGACTTTTTTTAAAAAGAAAATGGTATTTTAAAAGTAAAACAATGTTCTGGAGTGGGAGTTTACAGAACAGCAATGCGGGGAGGCTAGAATGATTCATATGGTGATGAGCTGAAGTTGGAGACATCAGAATCATGTTTAGTTGATACAGATACAACTCGCTACATACAGATATTTACAGATGTGTGTATATACACAGATTAGTACACACACACATATCTCTTTGCTCTGTCAGCTGAGGGGGCCTAAGAGTAATGACACCTCAGTAGTATTGAGCACATCTAATGCCCAAATCTTGGTTTCAAATACCATTCTCCAATAAAAGAACAGGGCTCTTTAGAAGAATGGCTGATTCTAGGACGAAAGTAGGAAAGACATAAAATGAGCCTGTAATATCTTAGGCTACCAGTAAATAAGAAAGTGCTCAAAATTAATAAATAGGCCCATAATTGTGAGGGTAAGTCAAAGAAGCCAACTGGAAAACCTCCCAATGGCCAAAGCTGGACCAATTTGAGCAATGAAATAAATGAAGTCTCATTGGATTATATCCAAAGTATAAAATAAATATTCATGAATCAATGCTGATATAAATGAATTATTGAATGAATGAATGAATAAATAAATACATAAATAAATAGGTGAGCAGAGACAAATTTCCTTTGCAGAAGTATTCCAAATAATTTATGGAGATATGCCACATTCAAGAAGGTGAAGCATCGCTCCCCACTCCTTAGCTGTGGGCTACACATAGTGAGTTCCTTCTAAAAGAGCACAATATAGAAAGTGGGAGGGGACAGTAATTTTACAGTGGAGAACCCTGATAAACACAACTTCAGCCAAGTAATCAAAATGAAGGTCAACAGTGGTAAGTCATGCCAACAGTATGCAGTCTTGATATGATGTGATAAAAATGGTATGTTAGCCCTGTGACTTGTCAAAATCCCATGAACCCAGCCTAATCAAGAGGATAGCATCAGACAAATCCCAACTGAGGGACATTCTACAAAATATCACACCAGTTCTCCTCAAAAACTCATCATAAACAACAAAAGTCTGAAAAAAATGTCACAGCCAAGAGGAGTCTAAGGAGGCTTGATGACTAAATGTAATGTGGTACCCTGGATGGGATCTTGGAATGGAAAAAAACTATATTAGGTACAAATTAAGGTAACATAAATAGAGTATGGTCTTTAGTTAATAATAATGTAACAGTGTTGGTGACTAATTATGATAAATGTACCATGCTAATGTAATGTGTTAATAATAGCAGAACCCAGGAGAGAAGTATGTGGGAACTCTCTGTACTTCTTCAGAATTTTTCTGTAAATGTAAAACTATCCTAAGATATAGAGGAAGGTTTTTTTTTTTTTAAGCAACATTCTGTAACAAATAAAAGCATTTTTAGAAATTATCTCTGCGGGATAGGTACGAGGCCATGAAAGCCGAGGTTTTTTTCTGGAGGAAAATATTGTGGTATTAATTTCAATTAACACATAGCTAAAAATACACACTAAGAAGAGGAATATTTTTCTCTTCATTAAGAGAAGAGTGAAATACTACATTTTTCTGAACATATAGATGTCCATAAGGCACTGATTGCATTCTCCTTTATCACAAAATAGGAGGGAAGACAGGGAATTTATCTGAGGGAAGCACCTACCTAAATAACAAGAAACATTTCAAGAGGAAGAATCTAGGGAAGAACCTGCCTCCAAAGATAAGCTATTCCAAAATCCAGAAGAAAAATTTAAAAACCTGGTTGGGATTCTCAAAAAAAGGGCAAAAGTAATAGGTTCCATAAGTAATGATCAGAGCATCATAGGAAAAGATTGAGATGAATGGGCAAAGGAAAGCGAGAAAAAGGAGGTGAGTCATACAAAAGATTTCAAGGAAACTTACAATGTTATCACAGAATGAGAACCAACATTACAGATAATAAAGGACAGTAGGTGGGGTAGACAGCAAACTTAAGAATACCTCTCAGAATTTAAAATAAAAAGACAAAGGATTAAGATAAAAAGAGAAAGTAAGATAACCAAGGGAGAATCGAGAAAAAAGATGATGTTTAAAAACTGTAACTGTAAACATTTTTTTCTTAATTTAAAAAAAAAAAAGGCAGGGGCGGGGAGACTGGGTGGCTCAGTCCATTAAGTGTCTGACTTCAGCTCAGGTCATGATCTCGCAGACCGTGGGTTCAAGCCCCGCATCGGGCTCTGTGCTGACCGCTCTGAGCATGGAGCCTGTTTCAGATTCTGTGTCTCTGTCTCTCTCTGCCCTACTCTCACTCACACTCTGTCTCTCTCTCTCTCAAAAGTAAACATTAAAAAAAAAATTTTTTTTAAGGTGCAACTGAAGAAGAGGAGAAACAGAGCAGAAGGAAAATCTGGGGATATAATAGAAGAAAACAGTGGTGAGCTAAAGACTTCCCACTTTATAGAAATTGATAATGTTAACCATTTTATACAAAGAAAGTAGTCATTTACATGTAAAGGTAAAACAATAACATTCTCATATAAACAAGAATTCAAAAAACATACTTTGTTGAAAAAGTTTCCCTATTTATATATTATACTCCAATCAAAATAAAAGCCTCAGGAATGGAACAACCATAAAGAGGCCAGCAATAAACGCTAAAATCATTCAAAATAGTTGTCTAAATAGTTGTTTTAAATCTAGTTGTAAAACTGAAAGTGAATGTAAAAGTCACAATGTAATAATATCTTGTACTTAAACCTGTGTAGAAAGGGGAAGTAAACTGTACTAAATACTTTGTCTCAAGTTGGAGCTGAAGGATGGGGAAGCCCAAAGACGCTCCTTTGCTCCTGACTCTGCAATTAGAAAAAAGCAACCAGAGAATAAATTTGAAACACTAAAGATAACCACTACAAGAATTCACACTATCTCTTAGCCTCTAAAACACAGACAAATATAAAAGCAAAGTCAATATAGTCCACAAAACATAAGTAAGATAGAAAATAAAGGAGATACCAAAGAAGTGTAAAAAACAAAAACACAGGAGTTAAGGTCACAGTAATAATATTTATTATAATAATAAAAGTAAATGCGATAAATGCCTTTAAGAGGAACAAACACTTTACAAAAATTTGAAGGTTTATTTATTTTTTTGAGAGAGAAAGACAGAGACAGAGAGAGAGAGCGTGAGAGGGGGGAGGGGCAGAGAGAGAGGGACACACAGAATCCAAAGCAGGCTCCAGGCTCTGAGCTCTCAGCACAGCTTGCCAGGGCTTGAACCAGAGATCATGACCTGAGCCAAAGTCGGTCGCTTAACTGACTGAAACACCCAGGCGCCCTGGTAGCAAACACTCTTAAATTCTCTTAAATTGGACACACACACACACACACACACACACACACACACACACACACAACATATATACATGTATATATACATACATGTATAGTATATGTATGGCAATATAATATGTTCAAAAAATAAGAGAACACAAGAAGACATGGTAAAATGAATACTGGAGGGAAAAGAAATCTAGGTAAGAAAACTAAATGGGACAAAGGGGGACACATTATAATAGTGATGGGTATCATTCAAAATGAAGAATGGTGCAATAGTCAGCAAATACTTATCAATTCCCACAGCTTTTCAGAAATTAAAAAATACATATGAAACACTGAACGCTTGATACTCCTCAAATTTAAAATAACATATACAACTTTTTTGAGTTACTCTGTTCTGACAAAACTCCATTTAAATATATAAAGACACAATTGTTAGACATACAAAGAAAAATTAATACAAATACTGTGATTTTGTGAAGCATCAGCACTAGAAGATAAATTGTTACTAGAAGATAAACAAAAAATAAAAACATAATCTAAATCATAAAATTAGTGAGTTTAATTTTTAAAGTGGGGTGAGGAGAAAGTACATTTTTCTGACAATTATAAAAGTGACAAATATAGAACATATAAACATAAAACTCAAAATTCAATACAATTACATGTTAGTGACAGACATTACCTGAAGATAATTGATCTTGAGAATAATCCTTTTAAAGTAAATCCCTTTAAAAGGAAGTTCAAAATTTTCACAATGAGCATTGGAGAAAAGTTGGAGTGGGACATTATTTTGAAAAATGAAACAAAAAAAATTGTCACAGTAAGTTTATTTTATTGCATATTTAATGAAATTAAAGAACAAAAATATTGATTTTGGCATATCTGTTCCAACAAAATTTGAGATCTCCTGAGATAACATCCTTCGTGTTTGAATAATAAAAAGACTGGTTTTTCCTAAAAGAAAGATGAAAGCTTTTATCAGTCTCCCAAGGGTCCTTTCAATGCTTTTCTATTTGGACATTACTCCTCTGAAGCTATCATGTCATTACCTTGTAGAATTTCAACTTCTTTCTCTTATATTCTGCCACAGCCTTAGTTGTCAAAGGAATTTGGGTGATTCTAGCAGTTCTCCAACATCACCTTCAACGTTACAAAATTCTGCAGGTTTTCTTTTTAATCCAAGATAATGTGTGTGCTTCGTTTTGTCAGGAAAACATCCCCACAATCAGCTAGCGGTGACTGGACAAAGAGATCTGACCAGCTAAACAGGTAAAGCCCCTGATCTCACTAGTGAAGGGACCTTGAGGATGAGACCAATTTCCTAAGTGATTAATTCATCCACGAACATTTCATGTTATGACAATTTTGCTCCCCTCTATGACTTCATAACTGCAGGGAGTTAGATGCTGAACTCTCGATGCTGAACTCTCCCTTCGTGGAATGTAAAATAAACTCTGTCCTATATAATTATGTGTAAGAATATATCAAAATTGCAATGACAGCTTATTTAGAAGTTAATCACAGCAAAAACAGGTGGTGTCAAAACTGTAGAGTACAGGGAAGGTGTGTTTATCAGTGGTGGAATTTATGGAGTTAAATGCTTTCATTATTAAGTAACGCTGAAAACAAATAAACTAAGGACTTAATTTTAAAAAACTGGGAAAGGGGCGCCTGGGTGGCGCAGTCGGTTAAGCGTCCGACTTCAGCCAGGTCACGATCTCGCGATCTCGCGGGATCTCGTGATCTCGCGGTCCGTGAGTTCGAGCCCCGCGTCAGGCTCTGGGCTGATGGCTCAGAGCCTGGAGCCTGTTTCCGATTCTGTGTTCATGCTCTGTCTCTCTCTGTCCCAAAAATAAATAAACGTTGAAAAAAAAAAAAAACTGGGAAAGATATGAAATTTAAAACCAAGGAATTAACAAAGATATAAAGGACACTCAAAAAATAAAGCTAAGCTCTGATTCTTTGAAAACACCAACACGTTCCAAGACTAGGCAACAGAAAGAAGGGAGAAAGGGGAAAAAGGGAGGAGGAGGAGGAACAAATGAAATGAGAAGAAAGAGAAAGAAAGAAAGAAAGAAAGAGAGAATGAGAAAGAAAGGAAGGAAGGAAGGAAGAAATGAGGGAGAAGCAGGAAGGGAAAGGGACACACAGGGCGCAATTCCATAATGCTAAGTGTCATAAAAAGGTCTTCCGTTCTGAAGTGATCAGGTTTTGGAAGAACTCAAAGTCCATTTGTTCTTAAATCAAAATTAACAATATAAAGTGACTATTATCGCCATCTGTTGGTGGCACACAGAGTTGACACCTTTGCTCGGGCTTTGTTAACCTCTAAGAATCTTGCAAATTGAAATTTCAAAATTGTTTTAAATTTATAGCTTCTGAATATTTTACATGGTACTAGATGCTTTAGATGCTATGTCGATTTTAGAATCTTGATGAAATTTAAAGTGTACTGGAAATTATAAATAGTTAAAATTGACTTAAGAGGAGGTCAAAAACACAAACGACGATGTAAGAAGTCAAAACAATTTTTCCCCAACATGTATAAGGACCAGACAGGTGAGTACTTTTAAGAAAGGAATTATTTCCCATACTCCTGAAACTGCTCCAAAATGTAGAAAAAGAGGGAGACACTAATTTCATAGATCGGTAGAATTCTGATACCATAAAAAATCTGACAAAAGTACCCCCAAAAGAGGGAAATTTAAAGATAAATTACCATATTAAATATGGAAGCAAAAGTCATTCAAAAAATTATAGCAAGTTAAATAAAACCATATATTCAAAGAATAATACACTGTGTCCCATGAACATTATTTCCAAATGTGCAAGGATAGTTCAATATTATGAAATCATCAATCTGATTCACCACAGTAATAGATCCAAACAGGAAAACCCTGTGAAGATCTTGAAAGATAATAAGAAAACACTTTGGGAGTGCCTGGGTCACTCAGTCAGTTAAGCATCCGACTTTGGTTCAGGTCATGATCTCATGGTTCTTGAGTTTGAGCCCTGATTCCAGCTCTGTGCTGACAGCTCAGAGCCTGGAGCCTGCTTCAGATTCTGTATCTCCATCTCTCTCACTGCCCCTTCCCTGCTCACACTCTGTCTCTCTCTCTCTCTCTCTCTCTCTCTCTCAAAAAATAAATAAACATTTAAAAAAATAAGAAAACACTTTAATGAACTTCAACTGCATGCCTGGTTAAACAATGCTACTGCACTAGGGTGAGAAGAATAGTTAATAAATATCAATAAGATTTCCTCTTCTAAAATCAAGAGTAGGAAAACAAGGCCTGAAATAACCACGGTTGGCCATATTGTTTGGGAATTTTTGGCCAGTGCAGTAAGTCAGAAAAATAAATAAAAATGTAAACTACAATAGTATATATGACTATTTGTTTTCAAAAGCCAAAAGAATCAATTAAAAACAAATAAGTATACACACAAAGGAAAAAAAAAAGTGAGAAAGAGAGAGAGAGTGAGAGAGAGAGAAACCAAGAAACAGACTCTTAACTATAGAGAACAAACTGATGGTTACCAGAGGGGAGGTGGGGGGGGGGCGGATGGGTGAGATAGCTTATGGGAATTAAGGCGCGTACTTGTCGTGATGAGCACTGAGTAATATATAAAATTGTTGAGTCGCTATTTTGTACACCTGAAACTAATATATCACTGTATTAACTATACAGGAATTAAAATTTAAAAAACTAAATAATTTTTTTAAAATGAGTTCAGAGTTTTAATTTTATTTTAAAAATATGTATGAAACAAGACAATGGCTTTTTCACATACTAGTGATGATCATTTACAAAATATCACAGGAGAAAATGATTTCACAAAAGTATCAAAAACGATGAAATGTCATGAAAAAAATTTTAAGACATGCTTTTTAAAGCTACAAAACTCTAAAAAAACATAAATAGTTTGGACATGTAAAGTAGCATACTGTGTCAATGAATGAGAAGACTTCATATTGTAAACAAATCAGTTCTTTAAACTAATACAAACAGTACAATCCAACCAATATCTCAATAGGACTTCCTTTTGGAAATAAATACAGATTTTCAAAAATTCAAGTAATCAATGCATAGAATATTTAAGACTTTTTCAATGAAGGGAAATAGAGTGGGCCTTTCCCGAGATGATTTTAAAAGTACTACCAGTCTTGGTGCAAGGCTAGAAAAATAAATCAATAAAACCCAACCCAATGTCCAGGAACTAAAAGAAGGATCTGTAAGATAGTGGCATGTGAAAAAATAACATCACAGAGCAGCGTGGAAAATAAGACTATTACTAAGTTTTATTGAAACAATTGGCTGAGCACTTGGAAAGTATATAAAGTTAAACCCTACTCCAAATATACATATGGTAGGCTGTAATTAGTTCTGAACTGTCCACTGCCCTTCCTATGAGATTATACTTCCATGCCTCACTGACATAGACTTAGCCATGTGACTTCATTTGGCCAATGAAATGTGAACAGAAGAGACATGCCACAACCTAATACAAGTTCGTGGTGCCATTAAATGGTTCCACCATCACTCTTTGTCCCTTGGTCACGAGAAAGGGCTATAGGCTGCTCCTTCAGGGTGAGTCCCACACAAAGGCATACCTGGAAGAGTACCAAAACTCACCCACAGCCAATAAGTAAAGTGCGTGAGGAATCAATATGTATTATTACAAGTCACTGAAATCTGGGGATCATTCGTTACCAAGAATATCCTAAAGAAAAGTTGAGTGATATAGAAGTAGAAAGATGAAATGTAACAAAGAATATACGAAGTCTCTAGAGGAAGCTATTGATAAATGTTTATATAATCTTATATCTATTTAAATATAATGTGGAAGAACAACATTTAAATAGAACAATTAAAAGCTTTGGCCACATCAAAGTTTAAAACTTCTTTTCTACAAAATATTCAGCCAACAACAAACTGGGAAATTTTATATGTCAAAGGATTCATATATAAAAAGTTCTATGAGTGGGGAAGAAAAGATTAATGTTTAAGGGGCCAATGACATTAATGAAAGTTAATTCTCAAAATAAAGGATAAGACTAACCACAGAACTTGTTAGGATATATTTAACCTCAGTAATCACCAAATAAATGCGAATAAATGCTGAATTCCTTTTCTGAGTATTTTATTAATAGAGATAAAAAATATGATCATGTCTGATGTTGGCAAAGGAATAGGGAAAGTGGCACTCCCCTACACTGTGCTTAAGAGTGTAAATTTTTTTTGGAAAGCAATTTGGCAAATTGAAGACTTACTTAAAAAGTAACTCAGAAAGTCTATTTCCTGGAATTTATCCTTAAAAATAACTGGACAAATGGGCAGAAATATATACATTTATACATACCTAACATCCCAGTGTCTTTTTTAATAGGGAAATACCTTAAAAAGCCTTAAATGGTGAAGTAAATTATGATACATTTATATATTGGAATACTACACAGCCATTAAGGATGATTATATACATGTATATTTACAAGAAAAGACATACATGATTTAAAAAGGAAAAAACAATTTAAAAATATTTAGTTATCTCCCATTATTTTATTATTACTATATATCATATAAATTATATGTACACATGTATATTTTAGTTGTTGTGTGTGTATATTTGTATACACACATAATTTTTTAATATCTAAAACTGGAAACATAGCTAAATAATTGGTCTTTGGTTTTTTTTTCCCCCTTTTTCTTCAAATGCATTTTTTTTAAACCACAACAATGTATTATGTATGTATTTTTAAAATAGTACATTTTTAAAAAATATTTTTAAGGTTTTTATTTATTTTTGAGACAGGGAGAGACAGAGCACGAACAGGGGAGGGTCAGAGAGAGGGAGACACAGAATCTGAAACAGGCTCCAGGCTCTGAGCGGTCAGCACAGAGCCCGACGCAGGGCTCGAACTCACGGACCGCGAGATCATGACCTGAGCCGAAGTCGGCCGCTTAACTGACTGAGCCACCCAGGTGCCCCGAGTACATTTTTAAGCTATCCTAAAGGGCTATGTTGCTTCAATCCCATTAGAGTCACAGAGCTCTAAGAATATGATGAAAGCTATTGATGGACTGGCCTTGGAAGTGCACATGTACAGCTAGACATAGAATTTTGTATGGATTTTTCAGTGTCTTGTTCCTCTTGAATATAAATCCAGGGACATCTAGAGGAAGAGCCTTTGACATAGAAGTACTGTCCACCTGATGCCTGTCCCCTCAGGATGTCATAACCTTGGTTCTGCTCAGTCCAAATACCTATAATGGACAAGACTGGGGGTTGTTTAAGTTAGTGTTTCATCAAGTTGACAAAACATGTTTTGAGAATGAGTGATTCCAAGGTCGGTCATGAGGACTGCATCGTTCGTCCATCAGGGGCTCGGATCAGACTCCCTGTCCTTCCAGAGGAATGCATGACAGCCAAGAGTAATGGAGAAACATGTTCTGTTCCAGTTTCGTCTGCCCGGATTCCCAAGTTTGCAGCTCCACACGTCCCATGCTAGGATTTCTATGTCTTTATCCACTGAGTGACCCTGAGCTCTCTCTCTAGAATTTTATCCTACATCTGTGTCCATTTCACCTGTTCTGTTCCCTCACCATCTTACTCTCTAATAGTGGAGTGAAAAAGGGTCTATGTTCCTTCCCCTACCTGAAGGGCACTGATAGTTGAGATCCAGACTAAAAACACTCATTATCTCCTTCCATGCCAGAGCTGGTGCAGCATTAGCCCCGGGGATCATTATCTAGCCAGTTCATGTCTTGTAACGCGGGACTCTGAAAATTACGTATTTCCCTTGTAGACAAAGCATTCCAAAGGTTCCTGAGATCCTGAGATCAACCACCCAACCAGAACAACTTCTGCCACTTGAAGTCTTCTAAGTGTGACACAAACTCTTGAAAGTAAAAGCTGAAAGGGTAAATGAGGTTATAATGCCCAACAGCCTGTATAAGTAAAGGTGAGTCAGATTAATGGGTCCATAATGGTTCAGCTCTGTAGCAGGTATTGGCAGAGAGATAGATTAAGAATTTAGGATGATAATCTCTAAACATGAGAGATATCCAGGCAACAAGATAACATATTTATCCAAATATTTGAAGTGAAATGTTCCAGATGTAAGAAGCCTACTGTTTTCAACCAAAAGCTTTAAAAAACATAGAAACCTTTCAAAAGCAGTTAAAACATTCTCACGCCTTAGGCAGAATATATGGAGCATAGATTAACCATTTCTATATGTCTCTGGATAATTAGAAATGTCAACTTTCACACTGTGCTGTGATAGAGGGATCCCCTTGGGAATTTTCAACCGTACATGGTGCCTCCAGCTACACTAAATGACTCACTATAATGCTCACTTCATATTTTTGCTTTTGATAGGTTTTTTAGTCTCTTCCTATGTTGTCATAACCTCCATGTTTTGAGCATGCTTCCAACCACTTAGCCAAGTTCTGATAAAAATTGTGTCTAAGTTAGAGTACAGGAGTTATGAGTAAGAATTGAGGTTCTCTGTTTAGGTTCTTGCTTTCAGATTCACACAACTTATAGAGTATATGAAGTTTTTTGCATCTAATTTTCTGCACATCTGCCACTAATTTTTTCCCCTGGATTCTCAGCTATGTTGAAGAAAGGTAGGTTTGGTTGGTAGGTGACAGTCGGTCAAATAAGATGCTATTGGATAAAATTAAATGTGTAATGAAAGTATGCACAAAAGAAAGAAATGGGGTCCTTGGGAAATAACACAGGAAAACCAAAACTTAAACCAAACCAGAAGGAAGGAAGAGAAAGTTCTTGGCATTTATCACCTCTCACTATTGCCAAGTATTGGGATGAATACACATTGTTTCATAGTTAAGATTGCATTTGTCTGCCGTAGAAAACAGAAGTTTATTTAATTATATAACAAAAAGCCTAGAAGTTAGTGACTGCTGCCTTTGGTTCAGCTTCTCAGTGATACTGGGCTCCCTCTGATACTGGATACTCAGAACCTGGGCTCCTTCTCTTACTGTTCTGCCATAGTTCACCAACTGCCTACATCTTTGTGGTTACAGGATGGCTGCTGCAGCCCCAGACATCACATCCAACATTCAAAGCAGAATGAAGAAGGGACAAAGGGCTATAATCCTGTGAGACTTTGTCCTTTTATTTGGAAGTCTTGCCTTCTTGGGCAAACTCACCCTTTCATCAACTTATCCAGATCTATGACACAGGCCTCCAGGCTGAGAAAGGGTCTATTACCCTTGAATAAACTGGGATGCTGTTAGCAAAAATAAATAAATAAATAAATAAATAAATAAATAAATAAATAAATAAATAAGGATGGAGATGGTGACTGAGTAAACTACAATTTCCACAATGAAGTTATCATTTGATTTTACACTAACAACTTTTTTTATTCTAACAGGGAAACTGAGACTCACACATGTGACTTATCCAAATGCACACAAGGTGAAATTTGGATTTGAACCTCTTGCTCTTCCTCTCTCCACCATCATGCAATGGTAGTAAAAATACACCACTCAGGTTTAGAAAATATATTCCAGCATCCCAGTAAAGTTATTTCCTAAATATATAAAGAATCTTCCAAGAAGCAGGACCTTTACCTTTACCCCAATTTGTAAAGGCAGAGGGGTCACTGCCACAGAGCTGGGAAGGAAGGTGGGGTCCCAGGGGATGAGAGCCCCACTCAAGGCACTGTCCCTTCTCTGTGACAAGGGCTAGCAAGGCTTTTCCCGCCTCTCACCAGAGCTGTTCAGTCATGACCACCAACTTCATCAGGCACCTGACTCGCCCCAGGTATTGAAATTTCAGTACCAGCATCACCTCTGGCCCCAGAAGTCACAAAATGCAAACAATGCAATCACCTCTCCACCCCATTCCATTGAATTGGGACAAGACCGTCTTTACTCTTGGGTGTTTTTCCTCTTTACAGCAGTACCATCATTTTCGAGCATACTGCAGAAATAAAAATTATTGTTCCTTTTTGTTTTATTAAAAATCCTGCCTTGGGATACATGATAAGCAACCTTATTAATTTTCTTTTGTATTTAAATGTTTCCAGAAAAAAATAATGCGGTATTTTGCAAAAGTGTGAAAAGGGAAGTGATTGCACTAATTCCCAGTATTTAAAATCTCTTCGTTCCTATTCATCTCTATGTGGTTTCCATGATTACTGTTCTCAAATTCAGACCCAGTCGGCTTAATGATGCCCCATTATCTAGAGGAAGAGTGCTTACCCTTGGGCCCCATCGGTGAGCTTCAGAACATCCATTAAATTGAAAGCAAAATGGTACGTGTGTGTGCATACATGCATGCTTTTTTCTGGAGAGAGGATCCATAGATTTCATCAAATTCTCTAAGAGATTGGATTAGTTTCCTAAAGCAGCCATAACAAATTACTTAAAACTTGGTGGCTTAAAACAATACAAATTCATTCTCTCACAGTTCTGGAGGTCCCAAGTCCAAAATCAAGAGGTTCACAGGATCACATTCTCTCCAGAGGCTCTAGGGAAGGATCCCTCCTTGCCTTCTCTGGCTTCTAGTGGCTCCTGGAGCTCCCTTGCTGGTGATCACATCATTCGAACCCCTACCTCTGTCATCATGAGGCCCTCTTCCCTGTGTCTCCATATCCTTTTGTCTCTTGTAGAGACACTCATTGGCTTTAGGGCCCACCCTAATGCAGCATGGTCTCATCTTGATCCTGACCTTATTGTTAACAACAAATGACATCCCAGCTCCCAAGCCGCTCCTGGCTCCTCCCTCTGCTGCCCTGGTCTGCTTCTCATCCTCTCCGGATGCCTTCTCTCCAAGGCTCTTCCTCTTGCTGTGGACACAACACACAACTCGATCTTTGGCCCTTCTCATCCTTGCTCCATGCTTGTCCCACTAGAGAACACAGCCACACCCATGACTGACTTTTTTGTGTCCCTGAAAAAGTCTTGCAAATTGAAATCTGCGATCCTGACCCAACCAGGCTGGGTTCATAAAAGTTAACATTCACAGAGACTTCCTTAATTCTCTGAGCATGTGGCCCCCATGGGGTTACCACCTATGAGGTAGGAGCAATCATTACTTCCATTTTACAGTTGACAGCTCAGGTCATGATCCCACAGTTCCTGAGTTTGAGCCCCATGTCAGGGTTGCTGTTGTCAGCAAGAGCCCACCGTGGATCCTCTGTTCCCCCCACCCCCACTGCCCCTCCTCCACTTGCACTCTTTCTCTCCCAAAAATAAATAAAACATTAAAAAAAAAAAAAACCCAGCTTCTGATTAGATAGGGCTTGCATAAGTGGAAAGATAAACAGTAATTCTGAATGTGGTGGGAAACCCACAGGGACACACAAAAAAAAATGAGATCTGGGGCACCTGGGTGTCTCAGTCGATTAAGCATCCAACTCGATTTTGGCTCAAGTCGTGATCTCACAATTCATGAGTTTAAGCCCTGAATCAGGCTCTGCACTGGTAGTGCTTGGGATTCTCTGTCTCCCTCTCTGCCTCTTCCCTGCTCTCTCTCTCTCTCAAAATAAATAAACATTAAAAAAAAAGAATGAGGTCTAAGAAAAGACCATAAAGTTTTCATTACCTAGAATAGTTTCACTCATTTATTCACTTGGTCATTCACTAAATGGATATTTATTGAGAACCTCTGACATGCAGGGCACAGTACGGAGATAGTGGGGGGCACAAGGGTGAACATGCTACATGAGATCCTGGTCTGCACTGAGCTTATATTCCAGTAGAAGGAAAAAGACAGAAAGAAGGGATTAAACAAGCCAATGCAGATAGTGGCGAGTATTATTTTAAGAACTACTACAGAATGGCAGGACAATGGGAGAGCAATACTCTAGACTGGGAAGTCAGTGAAGGTATCTCCAAATAGGTAACATTTGAACAAAGATGTGAGCAATAAGGAAGAATCAACTGAGTAAGGATTTAGGGGCAAGGTCCAGGGGAAAGCCAAGAGAGAGGGAAGGAAGGAACAAGGGAGGGGAGATAGAAAGTGTCAGAACTAGTTGAGCAAAAACCCAGGAGAAAGAGAAGTTGATGGGACCCACAGCACAGCAATAATGCACAAGCATTATGATTTCTACAGCTACATTTAAACAGCCTTGGTAGGCTTGGGGAAAGGTGAATCATTGTCACTTGTACACTCTGTGACGGTTCATTAGCACTCCTGACTAATGGAAGATGACAAAGATTGGGCAAGAAAAGTGACTGCAGCAAATGCCTTGGCATCTCTAATTCTTCATCTTTGGCAAACAGCCTCTTCAACAGTCCCTTGTGCTGGGTTTGGCAGCTGGGCACTCCCAGAACTGCAAGGAGGCACAGCAGACATGATCCTTGCAATGCAGCAAAACCGAGATCTTCAGGGGACAGGCTCTGGAAGACGATGTAGAGTTCATCCATCTTCTGAAGAAAGTGATTCCAGCAGATCTCTGGTATCACTGGGCTCCAACTCAAGCAACCCCCAGCCATCCCACCTCAGAGCCATCTCCTTTCACATCTCTCTTCCTCTCTTTCCTATAGCCAGGTTGGGCAAGAAAGAATTAGACTCCAGCTCCTGGGAAAAGCTTCAGGCTGCACATTCACCAAAAGACCTTGAGAAAGCCATAAGAAAGTTTCTAGATATCTGTGTAGGTAACACTTGCCCAAGGAGACTCATGGAAGGCAGGACCCACTTTGTCATCACTGCTTGACGATTGTCATTGACTCAGCTATGTAAACCAGAGGTCCCTAGTACTCTGGCTTGCTGCAGGCACATTTTCTCTTATTATCCAAATAACACGTTCAAGCCACCATCTCAGAACTAACAGAAGTCCTGGGACTCTTCCTGGGTCTGAAAATGGAGAGGGGGAGTAATTGGAGTAACAGGTGTCTTTTCTCTGCTTCCTCTGACACCACTCTTCCTTCCTTCCCCCTCCCTCCACACAACACTATCCAAAGCTATTGGGTGTGGTTAACTTTTATGGGGGCATTTAGGGATAACAGAAGTGGTTTCTTTAAAACCACTAAAACTGCACCAATTTTACATAGTTCTTCATAATTCCTCCTCCACAGTCAGTTTCTCCTGCCATAATTTTACCTAGGGTGCTGCCTCCTGTCATATTACTGGGGCCCTCTTCTCACATTACTGAGACCCTCCTTGTTAGGCTACCCATCAACACTAAAATCCTTATTATCTTAGTGGGAGCAGCCTCTTCAACTCACCCTCACAAGTCTATGCTTTGTGTGGAAGTTGGAAGAAAAAAAAAAAACCACACAACAGAGGCTCATCTTTCTGAACCACAGAGTCTCATGAAAGTATTGTTCTCCATCAGAGAGTCATTCACCCCTGATATTCATGTTGTTCTTCCCACCAATGGCAGAAACTGTGTGTGTGTGTGTGTGTGTGTGTGTGTGTGTGTGTGATTTTTTAAGAGAAAATTTTTTTTCTACCATACTGCATCATGATCCTATCAAGACATTTCAAGACAAACATCATCAATGAATTCACTTTCCTCTATGGTCCACTGAAATGACGCTTTAAAGAAGAAATGAAAACACACAGAAATTAAATCAGGTCATTCAAATGCTTTGAGTTGGTGAATCTGTGTGGTGTCAACATATGGTGATGACTAATTAATGGCTGTAGTGGCTCATGTCTTGTGAAAATCCTTCCAGACCACTAGTCTGGTTAGGATCCATCCAGTGGTCAACTGCATTCCTGGAGCACTGCTCACCTGCTATTACTAATGCATGTACTCCAAATCCATGCCTAGAAATTGAGCAAGCCCACTCCCACACTACACAAGTTCAAAGAACCTCAGGCATTGCAAAATAGTCCATTGCAATCTTCTTGCTTTCTTTCATTTTGCTCCTTCTTTTTGATCTTTGCTTCTAATACTTCAGAATCTACCTGTGTTCTGACTGTTTGGCTTGGCTTCTTACTCTTAGCCCCATAATCACCCTTTTTCATCATTGGAAGGTTTTTGCTTCCTGGTTTTGACCTCTCTACCGCAGGGTTTCTCAAACTCAGCACGACTGACATTGAGTCGAGATAATTATTTGTTATGAGGGGCTGTCCTGGGCACTGCAGAATGTTTAGCAGCATCCCTGGCCTCTTTCCACTGGATGCCAGTAGTATTCTCCCTGGTTTCAACAACCAAAACTGTCCCTCAACATTGCAAATGTCCCCTTGGGGTAAGATGGCCTTCACTTGGCAACAACTGATCTACTGAACATGATTTTCACTTGTCATTTTGTCCCATTAGATCCTGAATGCTAGGAAACACCACCTGACAATGGCTTCAGATGTAAAACAAACAAACAACAAACAAACAAAAACAAAAAACAAGTAAGCATGGGCTGTTAGATGCATCTTTGGCCTCCTGTGATGGAGTTGGATGAAGACTGGTCTGCCATGATGCACTCCCTCCGGACTCCATGAAGAAGATTCCTAAACAATTTGTATACAGAAATTGCCTTTGTCTTGCTGGCCAAAGCCAAAACATCTGGTTGACCATTAATTTAGCCAATTTTAGTATGCTAGCAAATCCCAATGATTGGATGAATTGTTCATCTTTCACTCATCTTTGGGGGCTTGCACCCAGGCCATTCACTGGCAAACCAATAGTACCAAAAGAACACAGTCGAAGAGAGGCACAATTAGGAGAAACCAGGCTGTTAACCATCGAAATTGAGTAGCTTTGCAGGTCTTTAAACCCCATGAACCCCCTATAGACTTGAATCTAACAGGGCTGCATAAAGCAGGTTTTTATTCTTATATCTCCTTAAAATTTGATATTCCATTACAATGCCATTATTCCTGGATCTTGACCACATCCATAAATTGATCCCATCCTCTATAAAAATAAGTGTGACTAGAAGGGAAAATGGAAAGGCTATGGTAGTCCATTAGAATATTAGGAGACTTCCTTTAAGGTGGGGGCGGGGGAAGAAAACATTGGCCTCCTTCCATGCTTGGCCAAGAGCAGCCCTGCTTGTGTTCATTCTGTTGCCTGGGCTGGTCCTTCTAATTCACCACATTCTCATTCACCCATTTAATAAATGTTGGCCAAGGACTGCTTTGGGCTATGATCTCTACTAGTGGCTAGATATCCCAACATGAGTAAGTCTTGAGAAAGCAGATCCCAGAATTCAGGTCCCAGAATCAGATATACTTCGGTTCTAATCCTGGCTCTGCCACTTACCAATTTGCACAGGTCATTTACCCTTGCTGGGACTCAGTTTACTCTTCTGTAAGATTATTGTAAAATTTAAATTAGACAGTAATACACTTATCACAGGTCTTGATATATAGTCAACGATCTATAAATGTTAGAGATGATTATGGTGATGATAATATTTCTTAAGACTGTTCTCAGGGAGCTCACAATCAAGTTAAGTGTCAGGGGAGGAGAGATCAGGAAAACAGTTAACTGCAGCCAAGTGTGGTGAGTGCTGGTGCAGAAATCTCATTGAGTACAGCAATGCCACACAAAAGAGAATGGTTTATAATACTGTGAGAGAGGAAGAAGAAGGAAAGCTTCCTAGATAAGGCAACCTGTTTCCGGGGTTACTAAATCATTCCTCTCCTGAAAAATGTTGACCCTGCACCAAGGTCTCAAAGTAACTCTACTTGAGGACCCAAAAGGATGGCCATTGGAAGAGACTCCAACACTCCTGCACAGGCTCTTCTCCGTCAGGAAGAGGGAATAAGTTGCCATCAGCTGTGTCAAAGGAAACAAAGCAAAGCAAAGAAGATCAGGAAAAGAGACAAGAGAGTGTGGTCCTGCACAAAGCTGGAAGGCTTAACTATCATACTACAATTGTTTCTACTCCACATCTGTTTTAATGTGGCCAACTTTACAAATATTGTCAGCCCAACAATAAGAAGACAAGGGAAAGACAAGGAATTACTCTGTTTCCAACAACTAACATGTTGCATTTACATAGCTTTTGACTCTTTCAGATGCCCCAAGATTCTGGAAAGGAGACAGTATATAGACAAAGTACAAGGATTTTGAAGAGCAAACCTATAGCTGCTGTTATGAAGATTCCTTTGTCTCCACAAATTAGAAAAATGCAAAGCTGTCATGTCCTTTTCTTCTTGTACTTGAGACACGTATTTCATTCTCAAGGTGGAAAATTTGTAAATACAGAGTTTTATTTAGGGACTGACACTCAGGCCACTGCATTTATTCAAGACCAGGATGAAACAAATGGTGCCCAAGTCACCACTAAAGCTTTCAGAACAAGGGGAAAGGTCAACAAAGAGACTGCCCACCTGTATCTAGAGAAGGAATGTTGCCTTGGGAAGAAATATTTTGTGGTTTTTTTTCTTTTTTTATTGCATCTGCTTTGAAGACTTTCCTGTTTTGAAATTCTATCAGTTCTACAAATCAAGATATTTCCTTCAGTTTATTTATGTAAGAAGAAGTTTCCTTATTGATATTTATTTCACAAAGGCATGGAGAGCCTGGGATAACCAGTTATTCACAGCCGCTGGTCGTGCAATATGCTTTGCCATTTGCCTTTTCATTTCAAGTCCTTGAAAATGAACTTTATACCTTTTTCTAATTGCTAGGGCATACATTTAAGCTGTCAACGGAAATGTAAAAGACTGCTTATATTTTTAAGATCCTTAATATTCCTTGTGCAATTATTGGTTATCATTTGAGATTAAGTAATATCGAGGGTTTTTTTTCTTTTGCAGTGCTATTTCTTCCCCGTGCAGCCCACTTAAATTAGCACCCGCTATTCCCAATACTTTGATAAGAAAAAGAAAAGGCTGGTTATTTATGAGTCTATAGCCTTTTCCAAACACCACTGTAGATAGGTGGCAAAATCCGGTGACATTTTTGGGGTCAAATGCATAAATGTGAATGAAATATGCTCTTGTCTCTGGGGGCCCATCCCTCATTCCTTGAAGGAATAAAACCCATTGGATGCACGCCAATCATGAAGCTCTTAACTTTTTCATTTAATCTTCCATACAACCAGTATTTATTGATGTCCTATTATTTGCTAGGTACCAAGGATACACTAATAAGCAAAACCGGAACTCCCTGAGAAGATCAAAATGCTCTGTATCTGTACTAATGCATGTGGCTACAGCTACGCCTGTGGCTGTGTTGGACAGCACAGGATAAGAGTCCTCTGTTATCTTTCTTGCTTAAACCACACCTCTATGCCTCCTCTCTCATTTTCAGCCTGGGTTTCTTTATTTTTTTTTTTAATTTTTTTTTCAACGTTTATTTATTTTTGGGACAGAGAGAGACAGAGCATGAACGGGGAAGGGGCAGAGAGAGAGGGAGACACAGAATCAGAAACAGGCTCCAGGCTCTGAGCCATCAGCCCAGAGCCTGACGCGGGGCTCGAACTCCCGGACCGCGAGATCGTGACCTGGCTGAAGTCGGACGCTTAACCGACTGCGCCACCCAGGCGCCCCATCCTGGGTTTCTTTAAAATGGAGTGAAAACTTAAAGACAATTGTGATGCTTTCTGAGAACAGAACCCTTTTAAGTTTTAATATTAAAAAAAAAAAATCATTGGTCTTTTACCCACACCCAATCTGATAGTTATTTTCTGTACCAATATGCATCTTTTAGGTCTTTCAATGCATCCAACACCCATCTCCCCTTTCCACTACTATCTTGTTCCTCTCTTTATATGGCCAGCTTCTTGCATGTACAGACAAGGGAGGGGGGAGGGAATGGGTTCCAGTGCGCAGAGATTCTATAGAGTTTTCTCATTCTAAGCAGAGAGCCATAAGGCCAGCATCTGAGAACCTTGAGGCAGGGATTATAAGTGACAGAAAGAGTATGGGCCATGGGGATACAGTGACTCCTGAGGTGACAGCCAGCATCAGTCCTGTACAATTATATCTGGTATCCAGGGCCCCCTTAACAGCCATGGAGATACTGAACAGGTGGGCTCAATCCTCTGCATCTTTGAAGCTAGAAGAGCAGAAACATCTTGGCACAAAGATGGTCTTTCCCAGTCCCTCAGCAAGGGACTCCTGCCCATCTTCTGTCACATACAGCATCCCTGCACTGCAGTAGAAATCCCTTTATCTTCCACCAGAAATCAGCCTCTATTTGGAGAGCTGTAACAAGCAGGTCTATGACTGTTTTTAAAATAATGTATTAAAGGAAAGCCAGCAGCTAGAGAGAGGAAGACCAATATGAGCAAATAAAACATTTGGCCAGTGAAATGAAGCTTCTAGAAGCAAAAGAGGGCAACCCAAACAAGCAAATAATAAGGGCAGTTCAGGAGATTCGAAAGCAGCACACAAAAAAGAATGTCTGGACCTGAGAAAAAAAAAATGATTTTTCCATTGAATAGGGTTCCCAGATTTAGCGTATATAAGGAAAACTTCAAGAGGCTCCATTAAATCTGAATTTCATATAAACAATAAATAATTGTAGTATATCCTTCAGATGCTATATTCCAATATACTTAAAAAAATATTCACTCTGAGATGAAATTTAACTGGCGGGTCTGTATTTCATCTGAAGCTCTACCATTGACCAACTCAGTGGATGAATTGAAGAGAGGCTAGTCTTTGACGTGATACCAACTGATGACTGGAAAACACGTGGGAAAAAACCTCTCACTGCATAAGGCAAGCAAAGAAATGGGCAAATGAGAGGAAAGGTGAGACCTGGAGCTAGGTCTAAGAGACATACTATGAGCAATAATATGAATTCCAAGACAAAAGGCAATAATTTTAAGGTGTGTAATAAAAGATCTATATGCCCCTATGTTTTTTGCAGGATTATTTACAATAGCAAAGATAGAGGAACAGTCCAAGCATTCATTGGTAGGTGAATGGATAAAGAAGATGTGGTATACATACATACAATAGAATATTATTCAGTCATACAAAAGAATGAAATCTCGCCATTTGCAATGACATGGATGGAGTCAGGGTATTACACTAAGTGAAATAAGTCAGAGAAAGACAAATACCATATGATTTCACTTATATGTGGAATTTAACAAAAAAAAAATTATCAAAGGAAAAAAGAGAGAGAAAGAGAGACAAACCAAGAAACAGACTCAACTATAGAGAACAAACTGATGGTTACCAGGATGGAGGTAGGTGCAGGGATGGGGGAAACATGTGATGGGCATGAAGGAGGTCACTTGTCCTGATGAGCACTGGGTGACGTAGGGAATTGTTGAATCACTATATTGTACACCTAAAACTAATATAACACTGTGTGCTAACTACAGTGGAATTAAAATAAAATAATAAAAAAAGAAAATTAAGAAAGAGACAAACAAAAAACAGACTCTTAAATAGAGAGAGCAAACTGGTGGTTACCAGAGGGAAGGTTGGTGGGTAGATGGGTGAAATTGGTAAAGGGGATGAAGAGTAAACTTATCATGATGAGCACTGAGTAATGTACAGAATTGTTGAATCATTACATTGTAGACCTGAAATCAATATAACACTGTGTGTTAATTATACTTGAATAAAAATAAATAAGTAATAATAAATAAAAGTGTGTAATAAAAGAAAATCCTTCCTAAGCTCCAGAGTCTGGAGATTAAAAGGACTCCCAGAGTTCTAGACTTGATCGATGAAGAAAAACACTCATGTGGGTATGTCTTGGTAAAATACCTGAATGAAATTAAAATAAAAAATCTGATAAGCTCCCAGACAGAAAGAACAAATTATCTGCAAAAGGGAAAGCATACAATTGTTATCTGACTTACTATCAGCAACACTGGAAGCTAGAAGATGATGGAATAACATTTGCCAATGACCAAGCAGAAATCAACCTGGACTCCTCTGCCCAGTCAAGATGGCAGTCACTGGCCAAGGTGAAAGGAGACTCTTGGACATGTGAGAATTTAGAGAGTACACCACCCACAACTCCCACCTGAGGAAAACAATCAAAGGCTTTCAAAGGGAAGAATCTTATTAGAGACTTTAAGATAGAGGAAGATGGAGAAGAGAGAAAACAGTGATGAACAGTGACTACAACACAGATAGGTAAAGGTAAGTGGATAGTAATGGACTATTGGGCGCTGTGTGATGTAAATGATACTCAAGTCCTTTGGAAGCAGAAGGGACATATGACAAAGGGGATTCTCATAATAACCCAGAACTGAAGTCCTAGAGAATCCCAGGCAAACCTAGGAGTAAGAAATGGACAGAGAGAGATGGGTGCCTGAGTGGCTTCAGTCAGTTAAGTATCCGTCTGACTCTTGGTTTCAGCTCAGGTCATCATCTCACAGTTCATGAGCTCAAGCCCTGCATCAGGCTCCGTGCTGACAGTGCAGATCCTTCTTGGGATTCTCTCTCTCTCTCTCTCTCTCTCTGCCCCACCTGTGCTCTCTCTGTCTCTCAAAATAAATAAACTTTAAAACAAAAAAAATAAAGGAAGTGAAATGTCCCAAAGATCTCACCTTAAGGAGTGGGGAGGGGGTGATGAGGAGGAAAGTGGGAAAGGGAACATTCTAGGGGCTTCATCTCCCTCAGGATTGGGATCAGGGAGCAGGACACCATGTTGGGGAAATAGTGTGCCTTTCTTGAGAAAACCATCATTGGAATCTTGTTAGCAAATAATAACATATAGATGTCTTATGAACTCAAGTAAAGGAAACAAAACAAAACAGGAAAGTTCACTAGAACACCCAAATTAACAAGGAGGAGAAAACAGAATGAAAAAATAGAATTAATAGCAAGCTGCTGGAATCAGCAAAAATAAGGGGAAAAAATTTTAAGGAATTAATGATTAAAATAAATAGTTTTGTGGGATTGCAAGCTGGTGCAGCCACTCTGGAAAACAGTAGGGAGGCTCCTCAAAAAACTAAAAATAGAACTACCCTACGACCCAGCAATTGCACTACTAGGCATTTATCCACGGGATGCAGGTGTGCTGTTTCAAAGGGACACATGCACCCCCATGTTTATAGCAGCACAATCAACAACAGCCAAAGTATGGAAAGAGCCCAAATGTCCATCGATGGATGAATGGATAAAGAAAATGTGGTATATATATACAATGGAGTATTACTCGGCAATCAAAAAAGAATGAAATCTTGCCATTTGCAACTATGTGGATGGAACTGGAGGGGATTATGCTAAGTGAAATTAGTCAGAGGAAGATAAAACTCATATGACTTCCCTCATAGGAGCACTTTAAGAGACAAAACGGATGAACATAAGGGAAGGGAAACAAAAATAATATAAAAACAGGGAGGGGGACAAAACAGAAGAGACTCATGGAGAACAAACTGAGGGTTGCTGGAGGGGTTGTGGGAGAGGGGATAGGCTAAATGGGTAAGGGGCACGAAGGAATCTACTCCTAAAATCATTGTTGCACTATATGCTAACTAATTTGGACATAAATTTTAAAAAATAAAAAATAAAATAAATGAACATTTAAAAAAATAAAAATAAATTTAAAAAAAGAGTACACTTATTGTGATGAGCACTGAGTAATGTATAGAATTATTTACTTATACACCTGAAATGAATATAACACTGTCTATTAATTATACATAAATTTTTAAATGATTAAATAAAAATTTAGAAAAATAAACGAATAGTTTTGAAGTAATTACCGTTCCTAGAACGTGCCATTAACATTACTTCTCCATACCTGTGCTGCCCTCTAGTTTCTTTCTACACGACTTTCTCTGCCCCTATAAGGAAGACATTGGTGAATTACACCAATGGGTTCTCTTGCCATCTGGCTTCTTTTTAAGTGCAGCCAGTGATAGGGACCAGCAGAGATCAGAGGGAAGCAGCGGAAGGGGTCAGGGAAGTTATTCCCTGGGCTCCCCCCATGCCGGCTTGCTGTTGTTGTGCTCCTCTCCAGGAAGCAGCCCCATGTACACAGCTGCCCAGCTGTGTTCTCATAATGGCTTCCTCCCTGTCCCCCTTCAGGCCTGGGATGGTAATGCCCTGGCTTGTCACTGTTCCCAGTTTGATTCCCATAAACTCTGCTCATACCCTAAGCAGTCACTATATCGACCTCTCCTCAATGTGGCACGCGCCACCTGTTTTCTGCCAGGACCCCCGATCGTGTGCTTCTCTCCACGTGAATGCCCCTCTGGGACCTCTCGGCCTTGTGCGCTCCTGCTGGTACTTCAAGGAGGAAAGTAAATATCACCTCCTCTGTGAAGTAAGAGACGGTGCTGACTGGAGACCTACAGACTGGGGTCCATGTCCTGGCTCTGCTCTGTAACCAGGACAAGTGACATCCATCTCTGAAAACAGGGGTGATGGTGCTCACCTCCCAGGCTGTCATGATTCTGCACCCTCTAAATGTTGGTTCCCAAGTTCCCACCCCCATGACTCTGGCAGCAACCCAGGTATTTTCCTTTGCTCCTCTAACATTTTTCAGCTACTGTATTGAGGTATCATTCACAGGCCATACAATTCACCTACTTAGAGTGTATAGCCCAATACTATTTAGTATACTGACTTGTGTATCCATCACCACAATCAATATAAGAAAATTTTTATTACTCCAAAAAGAAATCTGCTCTCCTTAGCCATGGTGCCCCCATCCTTCCCCACAGGAGGCAACCACTAATCCGCTTTGTCTCTATAAATCTGCCTATTCTCAACATTTCACACAAATGGAGTCATACAATATGTGGTCCTTTGCGGCTGACTCCTTTTACTTAGCATAATGTTTTTAAGGTTCATCCATGTTGTAGCGTGTGTTAGTACTTAATTGTGTTTCATTGCCAAGTAATCTCCATTTTGTTCCATCCATCCGTTGTTGGACAATGGGGTTGTTTCCACTTGTTGGCTATTGTGAATAATGCTACTGTGAACATTGGTGTATGCCATAGCATTTTGTGAAAACCTAGTGGACAGCTCTTACTACTCTGTGCCACAATCATCTGTTGGTGTGTCTGCTTTTCACCCCATTGCCCACTCACTCACCAGGCAGTAAAACTCCTGTGGGCAGTGCACACATAGGGGGTCACTGCTGCTGTGCACAGGAACCAGCACACAACAGACATTCTATAATGTCTGCAAAATAACGAATCCAGTCCTTCCACCATCTTTGACGGCGGCCAGAATAGCCCTGGCCATTCCTGTATTTGGCAGTTAAACAATCAAAGGGGCAAAATTCTCTCCTCTGATACTTCCTTCCTCCTTCTTTGATCTAGGGCTTCAATAATCTCACGCTCGGTTTTTTAAAAACATTGGCCTCACAGTTCTTCCTTTTCGTAAAACACAACACAACTTACAAAGGTCATTAATTTTGCCTAGACAATTTGGATATTTGGGAAATCTTATTAAGCTGTTGTTATGCACCAGTAACAGCTTGGACACACTACACACAAACCCACCATCAACCTCAGATATGGGAGAGAATACCAACCAGCATCCATTATACATCCTTATGGAGTGAGAGAATTGAGAACAATACTAATTGCTCTCCAGTGCTGGGTATTGATAGGTTACCGTATATTCAAGGAATAGGCAGAAAATAAAAATCAGTGTGGAGTATCAGGACTGAAAAACAGTACAGTCAGTAAGAAAACCATTTTTGTCTGGCTAAATGTCACATCTGGAGAGTGGCTGTAGTATGAGGTTCTGTATGTGGCAATAAATGTATGGGATCACTGAGAACGTAATGTTCTAATAACCGGAAGAGAATTACTGAATCAGAATTAAACAAATATCTCAGACCATGTCTCCGAGAAACACTGAGCCTGTGCATCTCATAGTGAATGTACATGTAAATGAAAGAGAGAGGTGGAGAGAAGCAAGATGTAGTTCGAGAGGTGTGTTTGCAGCTGACCGATAATAAACTCCCTTCTGGATGAGTAAGATGGGTATATTGAGCCTATAAGCTTGAGAGCACCTGAGTACAGGATCATCTTGCCATCCCTTTCCATCTTTATCCCTGCAACACTGCAAACATGAAACCATCTACATTGACTCACCTCTCTTAAAAGCTGTGCTGTGTGAAAAAAAAAAAAATTGGATAATAAGATGATTAAATTACTTGTCTGACAATTTCTGAATGTTGACTGGTGATGTCAGCTATTGTGGCGGGAATCAATTGCTCTTCCTGTCCCTTACCACACCAAAAATAGCACAGTCCACCTGGAGATGACAGAAGAAATCAAGAGAGATCATTAAATGTTCTGAAGCTCCAGAGAAAGGAGTAAAGCTCAAGAAAGTTTCAAAGAAGAATTTTCCATAAAACCATTTTACAAAAGGAAGATCATTTAGCCAGGATGTCCGTGATTTGACCTGTTACAGAACAAAATGTTATTTCCAGATTTAGATTACTTAGCTACAAACAAACACAATGATTTTTTTTTCAAAAGATATTTTAGAATATTGTGTGGGACCTATGACATAGTAAAAAATAAATTCGTTTTAGAGAGATATATATCCCGGAAGAGTGAAACATAAATATTTCATGCGATGTAACTGAAGAATGTGTTTAACACAAATCACCACTTTGCACCCACGAGAAACATTTGGGGTCAACTTTTGCACCATGAAAACGGAAAAAAATAACATATATCTAAATATTTCATAATGGAAACACAGCAAATACATTTACTGGTCAATTCTCACACACAGAAAGAATTTGCTTTGCACTTGTTTCCTTAAAAAGTGACACATACATAAAGATGACAAATTCCTTTTTTTAATGAAGTTTTTATTTTCCAGGAAATCCATGTTGATCTGAAGAGAGGGATGTGCAAGGGTCCCTTATCAACAGGATTTAATGTCACAGCAGCACAGAAGCTGAAAGACGGAATGGTGGCGCAGCATTGATGAAAAGATCCGTCATCCACTTTCCCTTCCTCTGCTTTTCTTTTCTGGGCTTCTTTTTCGGCCTCTACATATGAGCCATCTCCTGCTCCGTAATAAATGACATTGGCCCCATGAAATGTATGAGCTTTTCACAGTATAAAATAGCATTGGATAAAGGTATTCTTCATCCATCCATTACCAGTCTTACCATCACAGACCCAGCTCAGTGGAGCTCACCATCATCAGGAAATCATTCTTCTGTTATTATAATAAATGATTTTGAAAAGCAGACCATGCTTTTTCTTTCAAAAATATAAGGATATAGGGGCGCGTGGGTGGCTCAGTCGGTCAAGCTTCCGACTTCAGCTCAGGTCATGATCTCATAGTCCATGGGTTCAAGCCCCACATCGGGCTCTGTGCTGACAGCTCAGAGCCTGGAGCCTGTTTCAGATTCTGTGTCTCCTTCTCTCTCTGTCCCTCCTCTGCTCACATTCTATCTCTCTTTCTCTCAAAAGTAAGTATACATTTAAAAAATTCAAAAATATAAGGATATAGCAAGCATATAATAATTCCATCATACACTCTTACATGTAGACTCCTGGATAAATGATCTTCTGCTAAACTTCATGAAATGAAGAAGAGTTCAAAGAGGATCCACGTCTTATTTCGATAAGATACAGGGATATATTTTCCTTGAAATAATAAAATCTGACATACAGCAACAACCAGTATAAAAGATTGTGATAAAAAAAAAAAACAACAGTTGTATGAAAAATGGTAAAGATTTGTGTTGTCAAACTTGATTAAATTACACACAGAATAATCTTGAGGAACACAGAATTTTTAAAAGTCGATTATTAAAATAATATTGAATGAAAATGAAAATATTAGCAAAATTGGCAGATAAATTGGATAGATTACAAATATTCAATTAATGAGTGGATGTTGGGCAGCAAAAGAAAGAGCAAGCAGATTAAAGAAATATTCAAAAGCATGGTTGGAGAGAATTTATACAAACTAAGCATTTTTAATTTTTGAGAATAAGATAACCAAAATTGACAAATAAACACCCTTACCAAGACATATAAGGATCAAGTTTTCAAAGAAAAATAAAGAACTGAAAGGTGGCCTTTGGGTTAGCCAATCCAGAAGTTAGGGTAATAGTCAAACTTCCTGAAAGAGCAGTCTATTCTCATGACCTTCTTTTCTTCACCTCCAACTTAATCCCCAACCAACTCATTGTGATTTCCACCGATTCCACTTCTATCACCGAGAAACTTCTCTCACCAAGAAAAACCAATGTTTTCTTGTAAGTAAATCCAAAGGACACTTTTCAGCCTTCATTTTGCTTGACCTCCCTGCCACACTGGATACCACTGTGTATTCTTTTTGAGAAATATCCTTTTCCTTGGTTTCAAAGGTGTCAAGCTTTCCTAGTTTCCTTATCCACCTTTTCTAAGTAGGTTTACTCATTCTCCTTTTCTGGTTCCACCTTTTATCCAGCCTAAAGTTGGGCAATCTTCTAGACTCTGTCTTTCTTGTTGATGCCATCTACACAGCTTCTGTGGGCAACTCCGTCTTCTCGCCGAGCTTCCACTACCATGAATACGTCAACAACTCCCGAATCCATATCTCTTAAATCTCCTTTCCCACGAGCTCCATCCAGATCCACATATTTGATTCCCTGGATATGGCTAGACCTGACCTCACAATGTTTCTCCCCTCCATTCCCAGTCGTGTTCCTGTGCCATTATTCCCTAACTCAGTAAATGGCACCATAATCTATTCTGCTGCTCAAACCAGAAATCCCAAAGCTGTTTTTTCCTTTTCTCTCTCTCTTGCATACACTCAAATATCTAGTCATGTTGATTCAACACGTTGAGCATTTTTCATGTCTGTATATCTCTTTTCACCCCCACTACTCCCACCCTGTCAAAGGCACAATTATCTTTTAACTAGACTCCTATGATAGCCTCAAATCTGGCTTCCTAGCAACCAATCTTGTGTCCCGCACCTAAATCCATTCACTATTCTGCAACCAGAGAGATCTTTCATGTAACCTACTTATCCACCACTTACAGCTGTTTAGGACTTTTCATTTTGGTTATCATTTTAGGAAAAATATCTCAGGTCTCAAATAATCTTAGAGAACTCTTGATCCCGTATACTTTAGGCGTCACTGTCCTCTTTACTTGATTACCCTCCAGTCTTTTTCATATGTAGCGACTGTTCCTCTTCACTCCTTGTATTGGAGTTATTTCCTTTTGTCTATATATGTATGTTTCTTTCTTTCCCACTTCTTAACTCTTGACCTATCCAACTCTGACTCATCATTCAAGTTTCTTCTTTTGAGTTATGGCTTTCTCAGGGAAGCTTCTCTTTCCTCCATAGCTAAGTTAAATTCTATCCAGAAAATAAATAATCCAATTTAAAAATAGACCAAAATGCTTAACAAAGAATATATACAGATGGCAAATAAGTCCATGAAAATATGCTCCCCATCATATGTCATCAGGACAATGCAGAGTAAAACAACAATGAAATACCACTATACACTTACTAGAATGGAAAAAATCTGAAACACTGACAATGCCCAGTGCTGGCAAGGATGTAGAGCAACAGGAACTCTCATTCAGTGCTGATGAGAACGCAAGATGGTACGGCCATTTTGGAAGATAGTTTGGCAATTTCTCACAAAACTAAACATATTCTTACTTTATGATGCATCAACCTTGCTCCTTGGTATTAACCTAAAGGACTTGAAAACATATCCACATAAAAACGTGCACATAGATGTTTATAAAAGTTTTCTTCACAGTTGCCAAAAATTGGAATCAGCCATATTATCCGTCAGTAGATTAATGGATAAATAAACGATAAACCCAGACACTGGAATATTATCCAGCACTAAAACAATGAACTATGAAGCCATGAAAAGATATGGAGAAATCTTAATGCAATCACCAAGGGAAAGAAACCAGTCTGAAAAGTCTACATACTGTATGATTCCAACTATATAACACTTACGAAAATGCAAAACTGTAGAGACAGTAAAAAGATCAGTGGTTGCCAGGGGTGGGGAGGTGGGAGGGGTGAATAGGAGGAGCACAGAATTTTTAAGGCACAGAAAATGTTTTGTGTGATACTATAATGATGGATATATGTCATTATATATTTATATAACCCCACAGAATGTAGAAGGAAGAATAAGTGAACTTGATAGATCAGTAGAAATTATCCAGTCTGAAAAATAGAGAAAAAAAATATTGAAGAAGAAGAAAAAGAAATACATTGTAAAACATCAGGCATACCAACATACATACAATGGGAGACAGAAGGAGGCAGATTTTCTTTTTAAGAAATAATGATTGAACACTTCCCAATTTTTATAAAAACACTAATCTACACATCTAAGAAGCTGAACAAACTCTAAGGATGTTATAAACGAAGAGATCCACATTGAGAAACATCATAGCCTGATTATAGAAAACCAAAGAAAAAGAGAAAATTTTGAAAGTATCAGGAGAAAAATGACATGATGTCAAAGAGACCAGGACAAGGCCAGGTGTCCAGCCAGCCAAAGATGTGTCACTGGTCTGGTACTCCGGGCCTGGTCCCCAGTCGCGTTGGTTGCAGGTACGATGTGTAGGCCACTTTTATATTATTTCCCCCATGCCCCATCCACCACGAGCTTGGGATCATATTGTGGGGCTTGGGGCAGAGTTCAGGACACTGATAGTGAAGACAGGGTCATCCTGGCCACAGCCCCATGCTACTGCAAAAGCAGCTCCCCTCCCAACGACACAGATTAACAATAAACTTCTTATCAGAAACTATGGGGGCCAGAAGGCAGGAGGGTGACATTTAAAATGCTTTAAGAAAAAGCTGTCAACCACTAATTTTATATTCAGCAACACTATCCTTCACAAAATTAATAGAAAGAATGGCATTCCCGGATAAACAAAGAGAATTAAGAGAATTTGTTGCTAACAGGTCTATATTACAAGTACTAATAAAGGAAGCCTTTCAGGCTAAAAGAGATGATGTCAGTTATTTGAATGCACAAAATGAAAATCACTGGAAATGGGAAATATGTAGGTCAATGTAAAATATTAATGTTATATTAATTATACATAAATAAATATATTGTATACTCTCTATTGTATCTTGTTTTAAAATGTTTACATTGCATAAAGCAATAATTATAACACTGTATTGCTGCATTTTAACATATATTGATGCAATGTACACAATAAGAGAAGTACAAAGAGGGGATAGGAGTGTATGTTTTGGTGACACGAAGCTGCTCACCCACAACCTGTTGAGCTCGCATGTCCGGGGGGTGGGGCCCCGTGGCTTCCCTCTGCGCCTCCGGGCCACTGAGGTCCGCATCAACCCCATGGAGTCAACCCCAACTTTGTGGCATGTATGATAACAAGGTGGAGTGGGCAGCGCTTCTGTAGGCAGCGGATACCTTGCACCTGGTCGAGGTACCCAAAGAGCCAATTGAAGGGTATGAGCAAGATGAGAAGTTCCTGAGGAAGATGCACCACATGCTGCTGGAGCTGGATGTGCTGGAGGGCACCCCGCAGTGCGCAGAGTCTGAACGTCTGTTTCCCATCAGTCGTGGGATCCCCAGCGTGCTGCTGAGTGAGGAGGAAACCGAGACTTAATTGTGCCAGTTGGCTGGTTTTTCATTCTGTAACTGTGTATCTCTTGATTCAAGGTCATGTGTATCCCCAACCCTTGACCCAGTGATACGTGAAACAGTGTTCTTGAGCTCGATATGTATTTTTTCTCATTAAAGGTTCAAAACCAAAAAAAACAAAAAAAAAACAAAAACAAAAAAAAAAAAACAACGAGTCTGTATTAATCTGAAATAGATTGTGATAAATTGAGATGCATATAAGAATTGTTATAGCAACCACTAAGAAAACAACTAAAAAATATGGTACAAAGTCTATAGGGAATTTAAATAGAAACCTGAAATATTTATGTAATACACTAGGAGGCAGTAAAGGAGGAACCCAGGAACAAAGGAGGCAGGGGACACAAAAACCAAGGAGGAAAATGGCCTATATAAATACAATCATATAAATAAATTACATTGACATGAATAGTTTAAATATCCTAATCGAAAGGCAGAGATCATCGCATTGGAATTTTTTTTTCAAAGCAAGAGCCAACAGTATGCCATCTATGGAAAACACATCTTGAATTCAGACATGAATAGGCAGACAGTAAAGGATAGAACAAGATTTACAATGCTAAGTAACAATTGAGCTAGAGTGGCTATATTAATCTATGACAAAATAAACTTTGAAACAAGAAATATTAGTAGAGATGAAAAGGGTCAATATAAACCATAAAGATATAACAATTACAGGTTTATATGCAACTATTTAAAAAGACTCAAAATACATGAATCAAAAAATGATGGAATCGATGGAGAAATAGACAATGTAACAACTAGAGATTTCAATAACTCTCAGTAATTGACAAAACACTACACAGATATTCAGTAATGATATAGAAGACTTGGACAATACTATCAACCAACTTAACATATTTAGAACACATTATCCAGTTATTAAGGGATGCACATTCCTTTTAAGCAGACATGGAACATTCTCCAAGGTAGTCTATATGTTAGGCATAAAACAAGGCTCAATAACGCCAATGGACTGAAATCATACAAAGCATATTCTCTAACCGCAACAGAACTAAATTAGAAATCAATAACAGAAAGAAATCTGGAAAAACCCAGTTATTTGGAATTTAAATAACATACTTCCATATAATTAATGGCTCAAAGAAATAGTCACAAGGGTAGTTATAAAGTACTTTGAACTGAATGAAAACAAAAGCACAATACATCAAAGTTTATGAAATGCAGTTTGAACCAGCATTAAATGCCTATATCAGAAAAGAAGAAAAGTCTCAAATTAATAATTGACATCTACATTAAGAAAGTAAGAAAAGCAGAGTAAAATAAATGACAGGAAACAGAAAACAATGAAATCAAAAGTTAGTTCTTTGAAAAGATCAACAAAATTGACAACCTTGAGCATAACCAATTGAGAAAAGAACAGAGAAAAAGAAAACAAGCAAAATCAAGAGGAAAAGAGGGTACATATTACTAACTCTACAAAAAATAAAAGAATTATAATATTATGAGTAACTTTAGACCAAAGAAAATAGACAACATGGATAAAATTAACAGATTCTTAAAAAGAAATTCCAAAAACTCATTCAAAAAGAAAAATAAAATTCTGAATAGACCTATAACAAGTAAAGAAATTGAATTCATAATTAAAATCTTCATACAAAGAAAACTCAACTTGGCTTCACTGGTGAATATGATCAAATACTTAAAGAAGAAATATTACCAATGCTTCACAAATTTGCTCAAGATACAGAGAAGAAGGAAGCATTCCCCACCTCATTCTATGAAGACAAAATTACCCTGATAACAAAGGCAAAGACATTACAACAAAAGAAAACTAAAGACCATTATCCATCATAAACATAAATATAAAAATCTTAAACATAACATTATCAAATTAAATTTACCAACATATCAGCAAATTACATACTACACCAAGTATATTCTTACCCTGTGGTTTACCCAAGAATGCAATGAAGAGCATATATGAAAAATATACAGCTTCTATCATATTGAAGGGTAAAAGACTGATTCTCCCCTAAGATCATGAATTAGGCATGAATGTCTGCTTTCAACAAATCTATTCAACATAATACCGGATAGTCTAGATAGTAAAATAAAGTCCCTCCAAAAAAAAAAAAAAAAAAAAAAAAAATAAAATAAAAGAAAAAAGGCATTAAAATTGGAAATAAACAAATACAACTTTTTTTTTTTACAAATGACATGATACTATATGTAGAAGATACCAAGCAATAAAAAAAGAAAACTTAACATTATATTATATTACAATATAATATCTAACAAGTTTATAAAGGTCACAGGATCTAAGATCAGCATACAAATATCAGTTGTATTTCTATGTACTAGTAATGAAGAATTCAAAAATGAAATTAAGAGAACAATTCCATTCACAATAGTATCTAAAAATAATACAATAATGGAATAGAATACAGAGTGCAGAAATAGATCCACTGGTTTTCAACCAAGTATGGCCCACTGATTTTCAACAAAGATGCAAAAGTAATTAAACGGAGAAAGGATATCCTATTAAATGAATGGCACTGGAACAAATGGAACTCATAGCAAAAAAAAAAAAAAAAGAAAAAAATCATACTTTATACAAGAATAATTAACTCATTGGGGAATCACAGATCTAAATGTAAAATGTTCCTGGGGTGCCTGGGTGGCTCCGTCCGTTAAGTGTCCAACTTGGGCTCAGGTCATGATTTTGCGGTTCGTGAGTTTGAGCCCCGAGACGGGCTCTGTGCTGACAGCTTGGAGCCTGGAGCCTGCTTCGGTTTCTGTGTCTCCCTCTCTCTCTGTTCCTCCCCCACTCACACTCCGTCTGACTCTCTCTCAAAAATAAATGAAGATTAAAAAAAAACCTTTTTTTAATGTAAAATGTTCTAGAGAGTTCAAGGGATTTGGAGTCTGATTAAAGAAAAAGACACGACTGTGAGAGGCAGAACACATACACTTTATTGAGTGGAGGTTGGATAGGGTTGCGTAAAAAAAATTTCTCACAGTATGAAACCATCCAGAGGTTGGCTATCAATCAGATGGGAGAAGGGCAAGGGGACCATTGAAGAAGAAGAGAATCAGAGAGGGTGGATGCATGCCTAGCTCCTGTCACTCAGCCATGTAGCAGAGTTTCTTGGTCAGAGAGCTCCTTGGGGATTTATACCTTTTCTAATGTTCAGCAGATGCTGGGTGAGGTTTCATAAGGTATGCACAGTCAGCAATCTCTACATATGCTTGTTTAGGGATATTTTTAAAAATATCAGGGTGTGTAAAAATTTACACCGATGGGCTTTGGAGCTACTAAGGCTCAGCCTGCAGTGAAGAAATAAACAACCTACGGGGCCAATAAACAGAAACCATCTTTGGGTCATTTATATAACAAATGTTAACCTATAAATTTTTAGAAGAAAATATGGAGAAAACCTTTGTGACTCAGATTTATGCAAAGAGTTCTTAGACATGACACTGAAAGCAAGATCCATTAAAAATAATTTGGTAGTTGGGGCGCCTGGGTGGCGCAGTCGGTTAAGCATCCGACTTCAGCCAGGTCACGATCTCGCGGTCCGTGAGTTCGAGCCCCGCGTCGGGCTCTGGGCTGATGGCTCAGAGCCTGAAGCCTGTTTCCGATTCTGTGTCTCCCTCTCTCTCTGCCCCTCCCCGTTCATGCTCTGTCTCTCTCTGTCCCAAAAATAAAAATAGACGTTGAAAAAAAAATAATTTGGTAGGTTGAACATTAAAACTTTTGTTCTATGAAGGACCCTATTAATGGAATGAAAATACAAACTACAGACCAGGAGAAAACATTGGCAAATCACACAACCTGGAAAGTCGGTGTATCTATAATATATAGAGAACTCTCTAAACTCAGTAAGAAATGAAAAAAAATTCAAACAGAAAATGGACAAAGATTTGATGAGAAACTTCATAAAAACAGAGAAACAGCAAGCAGGCACACGTTCAACTTCACTAGCTACTGGGCAAAGACAAACTAAAGCCAGAATGAGATACCACTGCACACCTATTAGAATGGCTAAAATTAATGCTGACCATACCAAGTGCTCACAAAAATGTGGAACAGTTGGACCTCTTACATGGTGCTGGCTGGAATGCAAAATGGGAGAGCCGCTGTGAAAAAACAGCACGGCAGTTTCTTAGAAAGTTAAAGATACACTACCATGCAATTGAGAAATCACACTCCTGGGTGTTGATCCTAGAAATATAAAAACATGTTCATACAAGAATGTGGACGTGAATGTTCACAGCAGCTTTACTTGTAATAGCCCCAAATGGAAACAATCTAAATGTTCTTCAATGGACAAATGGAAAAACAAACTATGTACATCCATACAATGAAAAATTACTCAGCAATGAAAGTAAAGAACCTACCAACCCAAGCAACAGCATGGACGGATCTCAGGAGCATTATATTAAGTAAAAGAAGCCAGACACAAAGACGACGTGTTGTGAAATGCCAGAAAATGTAATTCATAGAGGCAGAAGCAGATTAGTTATTGCACAGAGCTGAAGTTGTAATGAGGATTAACTGCAAATGTGCATGAGGGACCTTTGAGGGGTGACACAAATGGATTATGGTAATAACTGCACGACTCTATAAACTTACTGAGAATCTTTCAATTGTATGTTTCCAATGGGTGAATTATTCCTAAGTAAAGTTGTTTTTCAAAAAGCATAATTGGCTGTATAAAATATGACAATGTAGAATAAGATTTATAATATATGTAAAACTAAAGTGTGACTCACAATAGCACAAGGATAAGGAGAAGAGAAATGGAAGTATACTCTTGTAAAGTTCTCAGACGTAAAATAGCGTAATGTCACATGAAAGCAGACTGTGACAAGTTAAAGATCTATATTATAAACCCCCAAGTTGAAATAACAAAACAAAGAGCTGACTATAATATGCTAACAAAGGGAACAAAATGGAATCATACCCCCACACACAAAAAAAACTCAATCCAAAAGAAAGCAGAAGACAAAAAAAAAAAAAGGAACAAAAATAGATAAGACAAAGAGAAAAGAAATAGCAAGATTATAGGTTTAAATTTAACCATATTAATAATCATATTAGATGTAAATTGCTTACATACAGCAACTAAAAAGCACAGACTCTCAGATTAGATTTTAAAAAAACCACGACTCAGGTATTTGCTGCCCACAAGAAAAGCACTTCAAATATTAAGACACAGATAGGTAAAAGTAAAAGGATACTACCACTAACGAAAAAAAATGTAGGGTAGATCTATTAAAAGCAGACAAAGTATATTTTATTTTTTAAAAAAAAAATTTTTTTTCAACGTTTATTTATTTTTGGGACAGAGAGAGACAGAGCATGAACGGGGGAGGGGCAGAGAGAGAGGGAGACACAGAATCGGAAACAGGCTCCAGGCTCTGAGCCATCAGCCCAGAGCCTGACGCGGGGCTCGAACTCATGGACCGCGAGATCGTGACCTGGCTGAAGTCGGACGCTTAACCGACTGCGCCACCCAGGTGCCCCGACAAAGTATATTTTAAAAGAAAGAATATTACCAAAGGTAAATAAAATCATTTCATAATAATAAAGGGATCAATTCATGAAGAACTCACGACAATCCTAAACAGTATGCACCTAATAACTGAACTTCAAAATTCATGAAGCAAAAAACCAATCAAGCTACAAAGAGAAACAGACAAGTCCATGATTAAAATGTATTTCAAAACCCATCTAAATAATTTATAGAACAAAGAGAAAATCAGCAAATACACAGAAGATTTGACCAGCAACAAATCAACTTGATGTTAGTGCACCTGTGTGGCTCAGTCAGTTGACTCTTGGTTTTGACTCAGGTCATGATCTCATGGTTGGTGGGACTGAGCCCCACAGCAGTCTCTGTGCTGACAGTGTAGAGCCTGCTTGGGATTCTCTCTCCCCGCCCCCCCGTCCCCATACCCCCACTTGTTTGTGTACACTCACGTTTTCTCTCTCTTCCAATAAATAAATAAACTTTAAAAAATCAATAAACAAATCAACTTGATGTCACTGACATCCTCAGAGCACTCTGGCAAAAACAGCAAGATTTCACATTCTTTTTAAGTCCACAGAACATTTTCCAAAATAGATCAGATTCTGTGTAATGAAATAAGGTTCAATAAATTTAAAATATCTGTGTCATACAAAATACACTCTCTGACCACAATGGAATTCTAATTTTGTTTGAACATAACCATGATAAAAATATTTTAAAATCTAAAACAAGAAAGAAAGAAATGAATAACAGAAAGATATCTAGGGGTGCCTGGGTGGCTCAGTCAGGTGAGCGTCTGACTTCATTCAGCTCAGGTCATGGTCTCACAGTTTGGGTGTTTGAGCCCTGCCTCGGCTCTCTGCTGTCAGTGGAGAGCCCACTTCAGATCCTCTGTGCCCTTCTCTTTACTCCTCCCCTGCTCATGCTCTCTCTCTCTCTCTCAAAAATGAGTAAACATTATTTTTTTAAAAAGATAACTAGAGCATCCTCCAAATATGTGAAAACAAAATAAAACACTTAAAAAATAATACATGGCTCAAAGAAGAAATCAGAGAAATTATAAAATTATAAAGTGCTTTGAACTAAATGGAAATGAAAATGTAACTTTTCAAAATTGGTTGGAAATGGGAAAAGGAACTTCAGTGCTTACCTCAACCACAAATTCAAAAATTAGGTCAGAGACCTAAATATAAAACCTAAAGTGTTAAACTTCCAGAAGAAATCATAAGAGAAAATCTTTGTGATCATAGGAAGCATAAGATTTCTTTCACAGGAAACAAAAAGTAGAGACTATGAAAGAACATAAAAAGATAGCCTTCATCAAAATAAAAAAAAACATCTGCTGCTCAAAATATAGTTAAGGAAAAGAAAAGATGAGCCCCAGACTGGGAGAAAATATTTGCAAAACAATATCTGACAAAGGACTCATATTCAGCATATTTAAATAACTTCCAAAACACAACAGTTTCAAAAGCCTGGTTTAAAATACTGAGCAAAATATTTGAACAAACATTTCACCAAAGAAGATATATAGATGACAAAATAGGCACATGAAAAGATGCTCATTATAATTGGTCTCTAGGGAAATGCAAATGAAAACCAAATGAGACACCACAACATTACTGGAACGGACAATTTTTTTTAGCTATCAGTACTAAGTGCTGGTGAGAATATGGAGCAAATATATGTCTATACAAGGTGATGGTGTGAATAGAAAATGCCATGGCAAACAGTTTGACCGTTTCCTATAAAATCACACACACAATTGCCATATGACCCATCAATTTCAATCCCAGATATTTCCCCAAGAGATATGAAACATTTGTCCCTCAAAGACCTGTTCACCAATGTTTATGGCAGCCTAATTCATAACGGCCCAAAACCAGGAAACAACCTGAATGCCCATCGACCGGTGAATACATAAATGGTTGTGGAGTCTTACAATGAAATACTACATAGGAATAAGAAGGAAGGAACCACACAGGCAACAGTATCAACAAAGCTCAAGTGCATTATGCTGAGGGAAAAAAAAAAAAAAAAAAGCCAGACACAAAGGTTCTACTCAGTATGATTCCATTTATATGATGATCTGGAAAAGGTGAAACTATAGACATCAATCAGATGAATGGTTGTCAGGGGATGGGGTGGAAACAGGGCATCAACTACAAAGGAGACAGAAGACTTCTTGGGACAATGGAAATACCCTGTTACAGATGTTAGCGGTGGTTACATGATCATGGATGTCAACATACACCAAACATTCTCTCTAAATGAGGCGAATTTTATTGTACATAAATTGTTCTTGACTTCAGAGAAAGAATATAGGGAAAAGGGTATGCTGACTGCGATGCCTGGGCAGCTCAGTCGGTTGGACGGCCGACTTCAGCTCGGATCATGATCTCACAGCTCATGATTTCGAGCCCCACATGGGGCTCTGCGCTGACAGCTCAAAGCCTGGAGCCTGCTTCGGATTCTGTGTCTCTCTGTCTCTCCCCCGCTCACATTCTGTCCTTCAAAAATAAACATTAAGAATGAATAAACAAACACATACATACATACATACATACATACATACATACATACATACATAAATATTGGCTAAGAATTTTCAGTACTTAAAAAAATCATAACTCTTTATTTCAGAAATTTGTTCTAAGATTAGAAGAGGATAAATAAAAAATAAATTCACAATTTAAAGCATGCTAAGACTGTGGAAGTGAAAAGGCAACAAGAAAACCTTAAAAAGCTGTGGAGGGAGCAGGGGGTTAGGTATTCGGCAAAAGAAGGTCAACAAAATTACCTGTAAATAGACAATAATTAGATTGATGGGACTTTTTGACAGCAACAGAAGTCTGATGGGATATCCTCAAAGTTTTGTGAAAAAATAACTTCGAATCTAGAAAAATCTATCCACCTGAACTACCATTCAGAGTAAGGGGGATAAAGGATAATTTTTGATACACAAAGATGGAAAGAACTTAGCACTAACAAACCCCCACTGAAAGACTTAACTAAAGGCTGTAGTACATTTACAAAGTAGGAAAATGAACTCAGCAGGAAGTAGAGAGATGCAAGAAATGATGGTAAGTAGAGAAACTGGCAAAGCACATCAATAAACCTAAGAGTAATAACAACAAAAACCACAAATGTTGGGGGAATAAAACAAAATGGTGGCATATTACTTAGCAATAAAGAGGAATGGACTATTGATACACTCAACAACATGGAGAGGTCTCAGGTACACTATGCTATGTGAAAAGAGCCAATTTCAGAAGGTCTCATGCTGTATGATCCCATTTATATGACATTCTCAAAGCGAGACAGTTATTGAGATAGAGAACAGATTGGTGGTTGCTGGTGAAAGAGGAGGGGTGACAGTAAGACTAAAGGGAGTATCACAAGGGAGATCTTTACGATGGTGGGTCAGTTCCGTATCTCGATTGTGGTGCTGGTCACACAAATCTACACACGTGAGAAAACGACCCAGAACTGCAAACAGACATTGAACCAGTGTCAACTTCCTGTTTTTGATATCGCACTATAGTTACATAAGATGTAACTTTTAGAGGCGCCTGGGTGGTTCAGTCAGTTAAGCGTCTGACTTCGGCTCAGGTCGTGATCTCGCAGTTCATGGGTTTGAGGCCCATGTCAGGCTCCTGGCTCAGAGCCTGGAGCCTGCTTCGGATTCTGTTTCCCTCTCCTGCTCATACTCTGTCCCTCTCTCTCAAAAATAAATAAATAAACATTAAAAAACTAACGATAAAAAAAGATGTAACTTTTAGAGGGAACGGGTGGGTGATACAGGGATCTCTCTGTACTATCTTTGCAACTTCCTGTGAATCTGTAAGTATTTCAAAAAGTGTTAAAAAAAAAAAAGTAAGAGGGAGCCACTAAATAACAAAAATATGGAAGATGACGGGAGATCAGAATAAACCATTTTAAGGTCTTCCTAAGTTCGGGAAGAGGACGAAGACATTCATTAACTTTAAACCTAAGTCAAATATGTCATGAAAAATTTAAGGAAGATGCTTAAAAAAATAGAAAAAGAAAGTATAGTTGGTAAATCAGACAACGATGGGGGAATGATAATAAGGAAAATAATTCAGGAAAAGCAGTGAAAGGAAAAGGAAAAAGAGTAAAGTGGCTTGCTAAAACATATATTCAAAAAAACTATAACTCTAATACTAGTAATAATGAGTCTGAAAACATTTTAAAAAGTAATCCAATCCATAATAATAACAAAAGAATTACAGTATCTGTGAAGCATCTGAATGAAAATTATGTGTGGCTATGAAGAAAGCTACAAATATTTATCTGGTAAGTTCTGTTAATAGTTATCCAGCCTTGAGAGATAAGGAAAGAAGACTGAGTTCCAAATTTGTCCATGAACAGCATGTGCTTCATAAGGAAGCAAAAGTAACCATCTTGTGCTGGTCTGCAAGCCCTCACTTTTCAGAATGCTGTAGTAGTTTCTAATGCATCGAACGCTGACTAACTGACTAAAATAAAGGATATAAGCCAGTAAGTGCTCTCAGAAAGCGGTGTGAGGAGTAAGCAGTCTGTACGCGTTAATCCCTGTTTGTGATGTCACAGGCCCGAGGCGACTGGTGAGTCGAGAGCTCCTACTTCTCCCTGCAGCAGGTGTCAGTTCTGATACGGTCCATGGCTCCATGAACCCTCACCGTCGCCCCACGCAGAAGATACTACTATTGTTCTCCTAGAAGATACCTGCTGTTACTTGCAAGTGAGGAAACTGAGGCAGAGAGCGAGGTTACGCAACCTGCCTGAGGTTTTTGGGTTTTGAACTTGAGAAAGCTGGCTCCAGTGCCCATGCTCTAAATGCCTCTGCAATCTAACTTTTTTTTTTTAATTTTTTTTTTAACGTTTATTTATTTTTGAGACAGAGAGAGACACAGCATGAATGGGGGAGGGTCAGAGAGAGAGAGGGAGACACAGAATCCGAAACAGGCTCCAGGCTCTGAGCAGTCAGCACAGAGCCCGACGCGGGGCTCGAACTCACGGACCGCGAGATCACGACCTGAGCCGAAGTCGGACGCTTAACCGACTGAGCCACCCAGGCGCCCCCGCAATCTAACTTTTAAATAAAAGTGGGAGGATAAATCTGGCTGGTGAAGAAAATACCAGTGGAGTCAGACCAGCCCTAACCGCTATCTCAAGGTGCAATAAACAGGGTGATATCACATGAAAATAGACAAAGGGAATTGGAGAACAGAACCAATAACTGAGAGATGGGATCTACCACGTACATCAATTTAATTAAAGGTGTACCTAAAATCAGATCTAGTGATTTTAATAAATTGTGTTAGCACAAGGAACTGACAACTCCAAGAGGAATGTAAAGATTCACTCCAAGAATTTCTCTTTTTGCCGCACACAAAGAGAAATCCCAGCTGGAATAAAGAGTTAAAGGAAACAAGACTGTATCATTAAAAAAAGAGAACAAGTATTATTAAACATTTATCAACCTCTTGAGGTAGGAGGAATGCTTATGTAATAAATCACAAAGGGAATCAGCAACTGAGTTGATAACATAAAAATGTAAATTTTCTATTAACTGAATAAAAACTCAGAAAGAAAATTCAGAGATAAAGGCAAGCAAAAAAATTACAACAAACATAATTCAGAATCATACCGAACACAACTGTACTATTATGTCACGGTGCTTTAGATTTGAAGGATTGGTTGGCATCTTTAAAACAGAAAGAATTTTCAGAAATCAAAGAGCAAAATACTCAAACCCCAGAAGAAAAATTGACATATGCAGGAAATTTACAGAAGAGACACTAAAGGTCAAAAAAGTTATTTTTAATTCCATAAGAGATGCAAATGAAAACAACAGGTTGTTTTACATTTCCCCTTGCTGACAAAGATTGCTTTTTAATAATGGTAGTAAGATTATAATATAGATATAAACTCAGGCAAGCTTTCTGTAATGCAATTTAGCAAAAACAGTATAGTTACATTGTGTGTGATTTTGAATTAGGTAAGTTAAATAGCAGGATATAAACACCTTAAGAAAATTGTACTTTATCAGCACTGGATGTTGTATGTAAGTGATGAATCACTGAATTGTATATTGCACTGAAACCTGAAACCAATATTGCAGTGTATGTTGGCTAACTAAAATTTAAATGAAAAATTTAAAAAAACTAATTTAAAAAGTGTACTTTATGTGCAAAATTTGAAATAATACAAAGCCCAGCATTTTCAGTTCTTGAAAAACAGCAATATTACAGAGCTTTCCAACCAAGTGAATTGTAAACAGTGAAATAGCATGGCACTTAGGACTGGGGACTCCAGAGCCAGGCTGTGTGTGTTTTAATCCTGCTGTTTACAAGCGACACCATTTACAAGCTCTGTAACCTGGACAAGTTGCTCTTTCTACTTGTGTCTTGGCTTCTTCATCTATGAAGTGGGAATCATAATAATCACCATCTTATACGACATCACGAGTATTAAATGAGTTAATATATTTAAAGTACTTAGAACACAGCCTGGCATGTATATTCCATAGGGTTTGTTTTGACAGTGAGGATGGGAAGGATGATGATTGATGTTGCCACATGATGGCACCATGTTAGCAGAAAACAAATAGACCCTTTGACTACCGTCTGTCATTATCCTAGGACCCATATTGCTGCTAAATGCTAGAAGTTCTGCAGATGACTTTAGTGGATACTTATTACTTTACTATAATACACAGTAAAAATAAGCCTATAATAAAAAGTAATTGTTAAACTTGAATGTTAAACTATTTGTATATTTATAAGAATGTTTGTTAAATAATAATACAAATGGTAACCCCAAAAACTTTAAAATGGAAGCTAAGGGCACCTGGGTGGCTCAGTCAGTTAAGCGCATGACTTGATTTCATTTCAAGTCATGATCTCATGGTTCATGAGTTCGAGCCCTGCGTTGGGCTCTGTGCTGGCAGTGTGGAGCCTGTTTCGGATTTTCTCTCTCCCTCTCTCTCTGCCCCTCCCCTACTCGTTCTTTCTCTCTCTCTCTCTCTCAAAATAAGTAACTAAACTTAAAAAACAAGCCATTATGATATACTACACCTTTTGAAATTCATATCAGAAGAACACTGAAAAACAAAGAATCATTAAAGCAAAAATACACCACAACTCTTAATGATTTATGCACACCAAGAATACCCTCTCCCACATGCTTTACATTTATTCCAATGGAAAATCAGTCTTGGATTTGCAAGGTCTTCAGGAACACTCCTGTCACACAAAATGCAACCACCTGGTAAAGGCAGAACCAATAAGCATGCAATGGTCAAGACCCTTTATGTACTGGCATAAAAACACATAAAGCAATTGCTATAAAATTTTCAAGGAAGAACTGACAAAAAAAAGTAAACTAACAGACTTCGTGTTTTAAATAAATTAGGTATACCTAGAAAATACCCATTTTCTATTTATCTACAAAGAAAATCTCAGAAATTTTTCAAAAATAGAATTTGTACAGGCCTGTGTTCTCACCACTCTATCACCAGAAAAGTTTAAACTCTTTACAAAATAGCTCCTGGGTCAGGTTGAAAGTAAAATCTATATATTGAGACAATTTAGAAAATAGCTCCAAGCACAACAAATAGCAAATTTCACAGAATGCAGTCAAAGCTGTATTCATGTGAATATTCATAGTCTTAAATGCTTTCATTATTAAACAAGAAATGATAAAACATCCAACATATGAAGCTATAAACCTATAGAAAAAGAAGTAAGTGATTACAGTAAGGAGAAACTAATACTTAGAAAATATAGCAGAACTCGTATATCTGAGAACTAATTCTTGGAAATGGCCAATTAAGCAGAAGATAAAATTTAAACAGAAATGAGAGAGAGAAAATACCAATAGGAAACCTTAAGAATAAAAAAATAAAATTCCTCTCTCAGAAATCTCACTTTTAAGTATAGCCCTAAAATTCCAAGTAACATTTAAACAAACCTAACAAAGTGGCATGTTAAGAGAATCAGAGCTACAACAAAATGAAGTTTAAGAACGCAAAAATAGGGGTGCCTGGGTGGCTCAGTCGGATGAGTGTCCGACTTCGGCTCAGGTCACGATCTCGCGGTCCATGAGTTCGAGCCCCGCATCAGGCTCTGGGCTGATGGCTCAGAGCCTGGAGCCTGTTTCCGATTCTGTGTCTCCCTCTCTCTCTGCCCCTCCCCCGTTCATGCTCTGTCTCTCTCTGTCTCAAAAATAAATAAATATTAAAAAAAATTTTTAAAAAAAAGAATGCAAAAATAGTTCCATGTTACTAGGGCTAAATAGCAAAAATTTTGCCCACTTCAATAAAGGTAGAAAAGTATTTTATAAGGTAGAGCATCTATCCCTGATTAATAAAAAATTTCCCAACAAAATAGGGATTGAAATACACTTCTATAATTTAGCAAAGAATATCCTTATCAAATAGTCGGCCACCAAGTAACAGTATACCTATCATTTAAAAAAATGCTAGGGGGGCACCTGGGTGGCGCAGTCGGTTAAGCGTCCGACTTCAGCCAGGTCACGATCTCGCGGTCCATGAGTTCGAGCCCCGCGTCGGGCTCTGGGCTGATGGCTCAGAGCCTGGAGCCTGTTTCCGATTCTGTGTCTCCCTCTCTCTCTGCCCCTTGCCCATTCATGCTCTGTCTCTCTCTGTCCCAAAAATAAATAAACGTTGAAAAAAAATTTTTTTTAAAAATTAAAAAATGCTAGGGTGCCTGGGTGGCTCCTTCGGTTAAGAGTCCAACTTTAGCTCAAGTCATGATCTCACAGCTCCTGAGGTCAAGCCTGCATCGGGCTCTCTGCTGTCAGTGTGGGACCCACTTTGGAGCCTCTGTGCCCTTCTGTTTCTGCCCCCACCCACTTGCACACGTGTGCTCTTTCTCTCTCTCTTTCAAAAATAAATAAGCATGTTTTTAAAAAGATTTAAAAATGCTAAAGGCAATCTCATTAAGATAGACAAGACAAAGAGGTCCATAATCACTTCTGCTGTTTAGGATTATAGTAGAAGTTCCACGTACCACTGTAATAATGCAAGAAAAGTAAATGAGGCATTGCTTTAAAAAGGAGGCAGACTTATCTATATTTGCATACAACACAAATATATACCTTGAAAATGGACCAAAAAATCCATTGTAAAATGACTGAGACTAATAGCGGAGTTTTCTAAAATGTCTGATCACACTGGTTACTCAAAAGACAATGGCTTGAGGCAGAGTTTCAGTCTGCGACAAGGAACAGTTATGAAGATGGCTAGCAGTGGTGCTTGGGCAACGATGTCAATACACCTGATTCCACTAAACTACACACTTAAAAATGCTTCAAATGTTAAATTTTACGTTGTATTTATTTTACCACATTTAAGTAAACGGCTTGGATTACTCAGAATGAGATGGCCACTATGCAAGCACTTGATTTTTTTTTAATTTTTTAAAAATATTTTTAAGGTTTATTTATTTTTGAGAGAGAAAGAGAGACAGAGCATGAGTGGGGGAGGGGCAGAGAAGAGAGAGGGAGACACAGAATCCAAAGCAGACTCCAGGCTCTGAGCTGTCAGCACAGAGCCCTACATGGGGCTCAAACCCATGAACCATGAGATCATGACCTGAGCCGAAGTCAAACACTTAACTGACTGAGCCAACCAGATGCCGATAATTATTTTTTAAGTGAATAGCTCGTTTTGAAAAGTTAGTGGGGGAAAAAACATCCACTTACAATCAAGATGAGAGACAGAGAAGGGGGAAAAAGAGAGGGAGGAACAGAGGGAGGCTGTAGGACTCATATGAGTCTAAAAATGCTATTAAATGGCATCAAAGACAACAGAATAAGAAAGAAAAAAAAAAAAGCATATCATGCTCCCGGATGAAAACATTCAATATTTCAAAGACCTGAAAATTCCCCAAATTAATCTTTAAATGTAATTCAATTCTAGTCAAAATATCAGCAGGATTTCCCTTTCAGAATTTGACACAATAATTGTAAGGTTTATCAGGAATAATAAAGGAGTGAGAATAGCCAAGCAGATTTTGAAAATTAGTAATGAGGAAGGAGGAGACGTTCCAGAAATGCATGATGTATTCTACAATTTCTTTTGCTTCCTAGTCTTCTCTAGAAGACCAGAAGGTCAAGATTCTTCCAACTCACTCACCATTGTCCAGAGAAAGAAAAGGACATTGCTGCGAGCTGCTGAAAGTTCCTTTAACCCGGTAAACAGGCACCTTCAGTAGAATGTACTTTTAATATATTCTGTATTTTTTAATTTTAAAATATGACACCACAATTGGAAATAAAATGACTAGCTGTGCTGTATACATTCACTGGAGTATATTAAAAGAATGCAGTATCATAATATTCTGTGATTTTGACTCTGAACTTTAAGGATATTCAAGCACTATCTTCTTGCACAATCTATGAAAATAAGATCCTTCTATAAAAATAAGTAAATTTACTATTGGCTACTGGGAAAACATAATCAGGGACAATTTCTAAAAGGGTGATGGTGATGGGATCAAACAGACCAACAGATTCACAAACAGAATAGAAAAGTACAGAAAGCACCAAGTACAGATACGAGGTTAGCATACAGTAAGTGTAGTGGTTTAAGTCCATACGAAAAGGATAAATTATTCGACATTCACCACTGAAGTTACAGACAGATCACTGGTGGGGAAAAGAAGGCTAGTTCTCTAAATCATGGTCTACACTAAAATAAATTCTAAATGGAAAATCATGGCACCTGGGTGGCTCACTCGGTTAAGCACCCGACTCTTGATTTCGGCTCAGGTCGTGATCTCACCATTCGTGAGATCAAGCCTCGCATCAGGTTCTGGGCTGACAGCACAGAGTATGCTTGGAATTCTGTCTCTCTCTCTTTCTCTCAAAATAAGTAAACATTTAAATTGAATAAAAATTTAATTCCTCCACACACCTAAAAAATGTTTACCGGGTACAAATTTATGAGCTAGACCACTGTGAGGACAGTAGGACAGAGAAGTAGGCAAGACCCCCAGGGTCCCCACACTCATGGGATTTACAGCCTATGGTATGGGCATACCTCATAGGTATGAGCCTATGACTTCAGAGTAACTGGTGAAATATTCTACAGCTAGGTATCAGGGGTCTAGTCCCAGCAACCCCAGGATTAGGTCATGTTTCACTATCCCACCACCCACCTTGTGTTTCTTTTGTCTGGCGAACACAGCCACCAGGTGATAACCCTTTGGCTCGTTACCCTTCCCTTGGTGATGGTTTCCCACACACCTTTGGGAAATAATGGGTGGGGCGTAATCAAGCACTAGGATGTTAAAAACCCAGTTTCTATGGCATTTCAGGCCAGATGCTGAAGACAGAGAGCCGAAAGCTCACAAGAAGGTAGAGGGAAGGGATGTCCCAGAATTAGGGACAAAGGTAGCGACAACAAGGTAATGTATCCTGTCACCCTTGATAATGTTTTCTCCATTGGGGTCAGAATCAGAGGAAAAAAGAGAAATGCAGCTTAAAAATATATACATGAGTCCCTCTCCCTCTCTCCCTTCCTCTCTCTCTCTCTCTCTCTCTCTCCCCCCCACCCCAATATTTGGACTGGGATGTTATCTAACAGGTAGGGTGTGAGGTGTGGTATGTGGGCAATAAAACTTCTCTGACTCTGCCTTCCAGTTGGTTCTCCCCTAATTGACATGGAAACCATAATTCAGACATCAAAGGTTGAGCTGCACAACTGGTTATTTAATTACCATTGTGATGAAGCCAGAGAAGTGAAGGGTCAGGGAGTTCACAGAACTGGGGCCCTGACCTAATCTCAGGGATCAGGTGAGGCTTCCCTGAGGACGTTCAAGAACTCTGAGCTGGGAGCAGGAATGAAACAGGCAGGGTGACTCGGGTGAGGGAAGCATGTGCTGAGACGGTAGCAAAGCACATGGCCCTCCCCACTGTGTGTGGGCACCACCCAATCCATTAAGGTCCTGAATAGAACAAAAAGGTGGAGGAAGGTGGGATTCACCCTCTGCCTGACTGCTTACGCTGAAACATCCATCTTCTCCTGCTTCAGTGCTCCTCATTCTCAGACCTTTGGATCTGGACTTGAACCTACACCCTCGGTTCTCTGACTCTCAGGCATTCGGACTACACCACCACCTTTCCTGGCTCTCCAGCTTGCAGACGGCAGGTTGTGGGACTTCTCTGTCTCCATAAGTGTGAGCTAATATCTTATGATAACTCTCTTTCTTAGATTTTTTATTATAAGCTACATTGACTAATCCAAATTTCTATCTCAGTCAGAATACCATAGGCTGCATGGCTTAAACAACAAAAATCAATTTCGTACAGTTTTGGAGGATGGTTAGTCCAAGATCGAGGTGCAGGCAGACCCACTGTCTGGTGAGGGCATTCCTGCTTCCGTGCAGACAAGATTCACCTTGAATCCTCAAAAGGTGGAGAGCAGAAAGAGATCATCCCTCTGATATCTCTTCTTTTTTTTTTTAATGTTTATTCATTTTTCAAAGAGAGTATGAGCAGGGAAGGGACAAACAGAGGGGGCCAGGAGGGACAGAGGATCTGAGTCGGGCTCTGCTCTGAAAGCAGAGAGCCCGATGTGGGTCTTGAACTCACAAACTGTGAGATCATGACCTGAGCTGAAGTCGGATGCTCAACCAACTGAACCACCTAGACGTCCCGCATATCTCTTCTTAAAAGGACACTAATCCTATTCGTGAATGTCCACCCCCATGACCTAATTACCTCCCTGAATATCCAACCTCCAAACACCATAACATTGGGGGCTTAGGCTTCAGCATATGAATTTGAAAGGGATTTGGGGACACAAACATTCAGGCCATCACACACACACCTCGTTACTTTTATTACATCTAGTTTCATTTTTCACCATCTGACACCATGCTGTTTCTCTCTCACACTTGAATCTGTACCTGTAAAATTGCAAATAGTGTTTTAAACATTCAAAAAGTAATATTATATTTTATCAAATTAAGAACAGTAATGTATCTGGAGTAAAATACACGCTTGTATAACAAGGGGAGTTCTACAGAAATGGGCTTTTCTTGACCATGACCCCATTCCAATTCAAAGTTTGCTATCTGAGGAAAAAAGGTGATTTGTTAATTTCTTTTCAAAACTCTATTTCAATTGTGCTCAAAATGTCCTATTCTCATCAATTCAGAGGGGGAAAATGCAAATGATTACTAAATATAAAAAAATGCTTGGCACTCAACTAATCAAAGAAATGTGAATTGAAATGTATATTTTCCACCTATAAAATTTGCAAATGCTTTTTAAATGCCAATCCTGGATATTGGCAAAGGTGAGATACAACTCCTATCACACTGCTCATGGTAGCACAAACTGAAAAATGTTTTGGCAAAATAGAGCAAGAGCCTTCAAAATAGTTACATCCTTTGACCTCCTAAATTCTCTGCTAGAAATCTATTGTAGAAATAACGTGATCAAAGATTTATGTACAAAAAAATTCAAAGCAGTGATATAATAACAAAAGACTGTCAACATGCTACAATTGATAGTCTCGTCATGGTTTTCAAGCTGTGATCAGTAGAGCCCTAGCATTGAACACACGGGGAACTACTGGGGCCAGAAAGTGGCCACGTTGTTAGGACGCTGAGTTCAATATTTCTGAGTCAAACAGTTCTGCTTTTATCTGTTCTACATAGTGAGTTTCAGTCAAGAGTCACTTTTTTGGGGGGCACCTGGGTGGCTCAGTCGGTTGAGCGTCCGACCTGGGCTCAGGTCATGATCTCACGGTTCGTGAGTTCGAGCCCTGTGTCGGGTTCAGTGCTGACAGTTCAGAGCCTGGAGCCCGCTTCAGATTCTGTGTCTCCCTCTCTCTCTCTCCCTCCACTCTGTCTCTCTCAAAAATAAATAAACATAAAAAAATTAAAAAATTTTAGAAAAAAGATTCACTTCTTGTTGGAGGGCAGGGATAGTAATCATCAGTCTACCCTAATTAGAACATAGGATCCACGAAGAATTTGTCAGCAAGTGATATGCAACCAGATTCCCAAAACTAAGCACAGTGTTTGGCTCGCAGTAGGTATTAAACAAATAGATGATGTTTATTGCAGGTTTAAGTTTTCTTTTTTTCTGATTAAAAACAAGTTTGAAAAGTATTATAATCAGGAAACTAAATACCGGAGATTTGCAAACTATGGCCCAAGGGCCAAGACTGGCCCAACACTTGTGTTTTGTTTTTTTTTTTTAATTTTTTTTTTTAATGTTTATTTATTTTTGAGACAGAGAGAGACAGAGCATGAATGGGGGAGGGGCAGAGAGAGAGGGAGACACAGAATCGGAAGCAGGCTCCAGGCTCCAAGCCATCAGCCCAGAGCCTGACGCGGGGCTCGAACTCGCTGACCGCGAGATTGTGACCTGAGCTGAAGTCGGACGCTTAACCGACTGAGCCACCCAGGCGCCCCTACACTTGTTTTTATAAATAAGGTTTTATTGGGACACAGTCACCCACACTCATTCATTTACATGTTGTCTATAGCTGCCTTTGTGCTACAATGGCAGAGTTGAGTAGTTGCAACAGACTGTGTGGCCTACCAAGCTGAAGATATTTACTCGCTGGCCCTTGACAGAAAAAGTTTGCTATCCCTGCTCTACACCGTAAACTGCATATGGCCATTAAAAATAATGAAACAAATAACAGTGAGACAATAACACAAATAAACACAGTGTGATATTGTGTTTTAAAAAGTTCAAAAGCACAAGGACAATGCCAAGTGTTGGTGAGAACGGGAGGTAACGGGAAGTGTCCTACACCACCGAGGGGAGTATAAGTGGTCACCAGCACTGAGGAAAGCAGCCTGGCATCATCTCCTGAAACTGTAGGTATGCGACCTACAGCTGGCATCTGCAGGCAGATGGGTGCACAGAAACTTCACTCGTAGTGATTACCCAATGGAAATGAGGGCACATATGCGCTAACCAACATATTAAAAGAATGTTCGTGACAACATCATTCGAAATAGACGCAAACTGGAAACAACCCAGACATCCATCAAAAGTAGAGTGGATAAATAGATTATGGTAGATGCATATAATGAGAAACAACTTCAGTGCAAATGCATAAATTCTACACACAACAACAGAAATGAATCCCAAACATAAGGCTAAGAAAGGGAAACCAGATACAGAAGAATATAGTCCATAGGCTTCTAATTATAAGGTAAAGCCTAATAATCACAAAATTAACTTACAGTACATGACAGGATAGCCTTTAACTTTGGACAAAAGGGCGAGGAGACAGATTTGCAGGGGGCTTAACGAGGGGCTTCAGAGAGACCGCTACCTCTCCAAATTCCACTACCTTACCCAGGTAGTGTTCATGGGGGTATTCTCATATAGCAATAGTTTACTATTTACTGATCTGTGCACTTTTCAGCATATATGGCATACTCTGATTTTAAAAAATGCTTTAAAAATGAATGTATACTATGATCCTAATTTGGTTAAAGAAGGAAAGTGTGAGATTTATATCTGAGTGCATCAAAAAAGCAACCAATAGAACTACATCAACATCTTGAGAAATTAGATTGTGACTGCTTTTCATTTTCTCCCTCTATACAGTGTTCAAAATTCTCTGCAATGTTTAAAATATGAGAAACCCCTAAGAATGATACATCCAAAACCCCACCTCTAAAGTTGAAAGAAATAAGCAAAAAGAGGTAAAATTAGCAAAGAACAGGTAGCAAACGTTGAAAATTTAGCTGACACTCCCAACTTGGAGGGCAGACACCGGAGGTGAGGGCAAGCCAGGGAGAGCCCGATACCCCATCTGAAGGCCCATACCCTACACCTAAGTCCCAAGTCAGAGCCCAAGTTCCTAGCATTAGGAGCATTTACACCACAGAAATCGGTAAGTGCTACAAATCAGGACTTGATTCATCATTTCACTGATCATTTAGGCTTAAGGAAGTGATGGAGCAAATGCAAATAACCAATCATGCAAATGAAATTAAACGTGTATTGTTTCTGTAGTCATAATCCCATAAAAAATGAAGGAAAAATTCTTCCGGTATTCACTGCTATTATCCAGTTCAGCAAAGGAGTCGTTCGTATCACGGACGAACATCCCCTATGTCTGTCAGTTGTATCCTGCTAATAAACATGAAGGAAAATATCAACCAACCAATTTTTGGATTTATGTCAAAACTACACTTGCTGACCAGTGGCAACCCTAGGTTGGATACAGATACAAGAATTCAACACAAATCAACAAAAGCATGCTGTGAAAATCAGATGGCTTTATGGACTTTACAACGAGGAACATCGTGTCGTTTGTCACCAGCTGTAAAGTGTAAGCTACACGTCCTTTAAATCGGTCATGTTGAGTATAGACCTCCATACATGTTCCCAGAGAGCTAGTTGGTAAGCATATACTCCCACACCAATGCCTGAAAACATGGTTTTCGACAGTAGAAGGAGGTTACTGAACGTGCAACAACATGATTTGCAAATGTCACCACGGCTGAAGAAGTCAAAGAGATCATGGGAAGGGGGGCGCTAGGGCAAAAATGTAAAGGTGAAGTGGAAAAGTACCCTTTCTAACTGGGCCTAACGGGAGCAAACAACTGACGTTTTGTGCCCGGGTGGAGGGAACCCGTGAGGTTAATTCCTCTTTCCAGTTCTGCCACATGTAGAGAAAGAAAGTAAGAAATTTGAGAGCAAGAAGGTTAAAAGGCCTTCTCTATAATTAGCTTAACAGGTAAATTAAGGTGCATACGTTCCCCGGGGCTAAGATGGAAAGAAGTGGGGTCCTCCAGCACCCCCTTAATCCTCTGCAGCCTCTGCTAGTCATCCAAGAAATTGCGCTCTTTCTCCCCTAATTACACTGCGGCTTAATGTGGGAAACCTGATTTCCCTCACATTTACACAGCCCTTTACAATTTTCAAATACAATTATATTAATTATCTCACTTGATTCTCATAACCCTTTTATGAAAGCAGGAACGGCTAAGTTTCAAAGAAAAATATTCCTAGGGAAAACTTAGTATTTTTGTGTGCTTAATTTAACTGTGGTTTTAAAGCCCGGCTCAAGAAAAAAAAGCTCCTTTCAAATCACCTATATAGTTCTTTGGGGGCACTCCTATCTGGTTCCTTGAAGATGTCAGCATGGTTTTGTTCCTGAAGTACTTGCCCTTTATCATTCCTCCTGGGAAGAAAGACAAAACCACCTGATTACAATTAACTAAAGGGCAACCATTAATTTTTTAAACCCTGTCCTCTGCCTTTATTCTGAAAACTTCTCAGAAGTAGACAATCTCTTTTTTAGACCTCCATCTTAATTTTGTTCCTTAGTGAAGAAACTTATGCACGGTATATGCTTAAGTAAATTAGGTAAGAATGGTTTTCCCTGCCTGACTTGTCTGAGTTACATGAAAGGACCTTATTGGAAGGAGACACATCATGAGTTGTCCACTGCTGTAAAATTCCCAAGCAGCCTCATGGAGAAAGGCAATTCAGTCAGAGTCAGTGAGCGAACACGTACCGTTCCTGCTCAGAAAGGGTGGGGAGAAGGAAAAAAAGGAAGGAGGGGAAGGGAGGAGGGAAGAAAACAAACAGCTGTTTATTGACTTCCTACCACATGTTCCAGGAACTTTGACAGACATCATACAACCTGACCAACTTGTCATGGCCCCATTTTACAGATGAAAGAACTTAGATACAGAGAGGTTAGCTGTTTGATAAATGACACAATAGTTACAGACATACCTGTGATTTCAAAGACCATCCTTTACCGCTAGACCAGTGATTCTCGCAATGTGGGTTCCAACCAGCAGCAGAAGGGCCACCTGGGAACTCGTTAGAGATGCAGATTCGCAGGACCCACCCCAGACCTTCTGAATCAGAAACTATAAGGGTGGGGCCCAACAGTCTGGTTTAACGAGCCCTCCAAGTTCTGCTGATAGAACACCTGCTCTAAAGCAAAGGTCAACAAACGTAAAGGGTCACACAGAAAATACTTTAGGCTCTGTGGGCCACACGGTCTGTGTCATCAGTATCCGACCCTGCCGTATTAGTGCAAAAGCAGCCATAGGCAATACATAAACAAAAGAGCACGGCTGTGTTTCAATAAAAATTAAGTGTTGGACAATGAAATCTGAATGCCTATCATTTTGCTATATCGTGAAATATTATTCCTTTAACTTTTTCTGAACCATTAACAAATACATAAATCATTCCTATCCCAAGGGCTGCACAGAAATAGGCAGTGGGGAGAATCCGGCCTGGGGGCCTTAGCTTGGCACCCTCTGATCCCAAGCTGGACTATGCTACCTTGCAAGTAACAACTCTCTAATCAGAACAAAGATAGGCTAACTCTCATACAAGGAAGAATGTTGCAAAAGTGAATTATAAAACATTCTGCGGTCCAATAGAGGCAGACGGCACATCTGGTTGTGGTGATGACAAAGACTTCCATGAAGAGGTGACAATCTGTGTGGGCTTTGTATGATGAGTAGGAGTTCAACAGGTAGAGACAGTGTAGATGGACCGTACAGAGGGGGCGGCTTAGACAAAGGGGTGAAGACTGGTGTGTGCAAGGCAGCCACTCCAAACTGCTCACTTCCACCCCAAATCCCCCAATCTCTTGAACTAAACATGCTTTTGGGAAACTGTAATATGTAAAAGTGCTTCAAAGCTATTGTGAGTACCAGTAAACTACAGCATCGGGAAAGGGACAAATACAGCAACTGACATAAAAGCTGTATATGTGATAGTCATTATCAGTGATGTATTCCTCTCTCCCCACAAGCCATGTGTTGAGGGGAGGGTGTCTTATTTCCTACAACAAATTATTTCTGGGTGCGAATTTGACTGTATGAAATACGCTCCCAAGTATCACGCAATGCCAAGAAATAATTTTCTTGAGATAGTTTCTAGTTATACAAATGAGCTCCCTTGAGATTTGTTTTGTTTTCCTGATTCTTTACACACCATCCAATTGAGTTGTTGGTTATTTTCAAACACAAGAGTTCCCTTTATGATCATAAATTAGTACAATTTCAGAAAGTGGGGCTTTTTTTCTTTTTTTTTTTCAGTTACTCATTTTCATTAAATTTGCTTTGGTGCCAGCTGTTAAAAGGAAATACTATCCAGTCTGGCAATATTCCCTAGAATAAGAAAGAAGGCAAACTGTCAAGTTGGTAACAAATAATACCTTCCTCTCTGATAGATATCCAACTTCACATAGCAGAGAGGTTAAGAGACCAAGTTCTAAAGTCAGATTCTCTGGGCCCTAATCCCTGGTCTCCCATGTAATGAGCTATCTGACCTTGATAGGTTACTCTCAGAGCCTCAGTTTCCCTAACAATAAAATGGGAAAAAGTAATTGTAGCCACTTCTGATAGTGTATGTGTTTGTACAGCACAGAAAACGAGCTCAGTTAGTTTTGGAGATCATTACTATTTCTCAGTGTTCCTCCAAAATTAAACAAATCTGCCTTTTTTTGTGTGTGGTGCTAAAATGATATTCTCTTCATGCAACCTTGTGATATGGCAGCAAGTTCAAGACAGGACTTAACCAGTAAAACCTTTTGTCCTTTCGTGACCCCTCCTCCCTCCGCCACTTGGACCCTGGAGGGATCAGAAACCCTTTACCACACTGGGGGAGGCAAAAGGCAGAGAAACGGGGGTGGGGCTGACGGCCCAGCCTCTCCCACCACCAGCGTGCAGTCAGCAGCAGACCCAGCCAGGGGAGAACACGGCCGAAGTGTACCGTTAGGGAGGTCTGGAGTTTGGACCCTTACGTTGGATGGAATATACCCATTACTGAAATGAGAAACCTTCAGGACATATAGTGAACAGGGTGTTCTGTATTATATGAGGGTGGCTGCAAAAGCCCATCTCAGCCTCCACTAGGGGCAAGACAAGAACGTGTCCCATCGTGCGGGTGGGAGTGGGCACAGGGGACAAGGAGAGCAGTTGATTTTGATCGCTCTCCGAGAGGCCCGTTACAACTGTACGTGCATAGTCCATCTGTCTGTCTGCCGTGGGTATGGGGGGTGGGGGCGGGGGGGACAGTGGAAACGACTCAGGCCTTTGAAACATAGACATCTGAAGTTTTGCTACCTCTCAACCCTGTTGAGGTGCAATTTTCTCAACTAAACCCTGGGGACAAGGATGAGTGGGGACGAAATGAGGCGAGGGATGCAGAGTCCTTTCCCAGGGCACCTGCCATCCTGTAGACCACATAAATGATAGCTGTTCTTGTCATGATCATTAGCATCCATGTTCTCACTCACAGTCGGTGATCATTTGAGAAGTCACTTTAATATTCACTAACAGCCACACCCATTTGCAGTCTGTACTCTTCTCTGTCAGATAATAATCCTGTAGAGCCTGCTGGGGGGAGTTTTTTCTCCCCCCCAAGTAATATTGACACTGACGTTCTTTTACTCATTACCATTCACCTCTCAGTTGAACATCAGTTGGGAACAACAAGTGCCCCAGCTGATGTGAATAAAGATGGAGCCTGGGGAGAGACAGGGAGAAGAACCCGCCCCCCCGCGCCCCCCGCGGGGGTGGCCCTCCCCCCCCCCACACCTGGTACCTGTTCCGCCACCCCTGAAACTTCCCCTTAGCGTGAAACACACTTCGTTGCAACTATCTCTTGAATCAAACACTTTCTCAGCTGTCCATGAACTCCTTCAGAACATGGGCTGCATCTGTCATCCCTGGATCTTTACTGTCTAGGTCCTAGAGATCGTAAATGATTGAATGACATTGTTTATTAAGGTATGAGTATAAGCACCTTATTTAAAAAGCGCACCAGCACACATTGCGTATAAATCTACGTTTGTACTTAAAGCCTTCCCGAAAGGGCACCACTCTAACTGGATGCCTCCTCATTGCCACGGGAATCACAAAAACCCTCTCTGCCCCAAAATATAACGTGGCTGCTAACATCCCATTATGTAAAGCTCTCCAGGATGCCCTAAAAAGTGTCCCCCGGGGGCGCCTGGGTGGCGCAGTCGGTTAAGTGGCCGACTTCAACCAGGTCACGATCTCGCGGTCCGTGAGTTCGAGCCCCGCGTCAGGCTCTGGGCGGATGGCTCAGAGCCTGGAGCCTGTTTCTGATTCTGTGTCTCCCTCTCTCTCTGCCCCTCCCCTGTTCATGCTCTGTCTCTCTCTGTCCCAAAAAAAATAAATAAACGTTAAAAAAAATTTTTTTTTTTTAAAAAAAGTGTCCCCCGGAGGCCAGCAAGAGGCACCACCATACCCCACCTGCCTTCTCTGGACGACACCTCACTGAAAGGGGGACTTGGTGTCAGTCTTCAGGGAGCGAAAAGCAAGAATCCCAGAGCACGACGACACCTTTCTTGGCTTTCTCTTCCGGATTTGCTTCCGAATGAAGGCTTTACAACTTTCTTGAATGGGACCTCCCCACGTCGTGTTACCTACATGGCCCAGGAGTACTCACGGACCTAAGGGAAGGAACCAACTGCCTGAGAGCCTCCACGTGCTTGAGGGAATCACAAACCACAGTCATCTGTCGTGCCCCTTGTCCCCGACTGTGCCAGGGCAAGAATGCTGTTTCCAAAGCAGCGGTGACACGATGCTTTACCAAGGCTGCGGGCAGAGAGCCCCATGTGTACACATGCAAATGCACACGGTCACACACCGGCACGGACACACGTAAGCGGGCACAACTACAGACACGTGTGCATGAACCCTGACACGGATCCCTATATTGTGGGAACATAATAACGAATCTTTTAAAAAGAAACAAACGTCATCTTATTTCTTATTCCGGCCAGGGAAGTTAGCTTCCCAAGCATATCTGTCATCTAATATTTCTTACAGGTAACTTGGAGGAAATCGAAAACC
>NW_024412421.1:30891187-30962557 GCF_014898765.1 Herpailurus yagouaroundi
CTGTCATCTAATATTTCTTACAGGTAACTTGGAGGAAATCGAAAACCCAACGCTCAGGACACCTGCGTGGTTCAGCCGGTTAAGCGTCCGACTTCGGCTCAGGTCATGATCTCACGGTTTGGGAGTTGGAGCCCCATGTCAGGCTTTGTGCTGACAGCTCAGAGCCTGGAGCCTGCTTCAGATTCTGTCTCCTTCTCTCTCTCTCTGCCCCTCTCCCACTCACACTCTTTCTCTCTCTCTCTCTCTCTCATAAATAAATAAACATCAAAAAAGTTTAAAAGAAAACCCAATGCTCTGTATCTATTTGTAAACGTCTGCTGACCCCACAGGTCCAACTTATCTCCCACATTCGCTGGGAAGGGCTGAGTGCAGGGATTGTACCCAGTCTGGGATGTGTGGCTCCCTTCTCTTAAGGTTTCATTTAGTGACCTCGGATGGATAGCCCATGCTCTTTCTTCCCCTCTCTGGTCTTTCCGTTCTTTCTCCTTCCCTCATGCTCTGCTCTTGCTGGAACTCCCCTCCCTGGAAAGTCAGGAACCTGAATCCACCTCCTAATGTTAGATGTCCACAGTTGAGTGTGAGTCTGGGGTAGGGCCACGAGAACCATGTTGACTCTACAAAGCCTCAAATCTACACGGGACGGGCCTGGAGGCAAAAGGAGCGGGGTCTGCACCAGAGGGCAGGCCAGACAGAGTGGTGCATCCCAGAGGGAGGGGGGAAGTTGTTCAATGCTGGAGTGCAGGGGAGCGGGCCAGGGCCAGCTATGACGCCGCTGCAGAAGTGAAAAGGAGCGCCCCCTTTGGGCTCCACATGGGAAGCTGTGCTGGATTTCTGCTCCCACCCACACACCCTGGAGTGGCCCTGAGGGCGCGTAGAAGCCTCGAGAATGGATCTGCAGCCCCACCTCCCCAGCCAAGGCCACTGTGAACTGCCAGTTCACACACACTCACCCTTCTCATGCTCAGATCGCCCAGACCAAACCTCAACCTGAAGAATCAACCCGGGGACCTAGAAGGGACTCCAGGTCTGTGCAGGAAAAAACAAAGATCAAGTAATACTCTTGAGAGGCAGCAGGGCCAGGAGCCCAGGCTCACCCCTGCCCGGCAAGTGACCATGCATGACACACGGGTCGCGTCACTCAGCCTGGCTGTGCCTCGTTCCCCTCACGTCCGCACTGAAGAACCAGTGGCTCCCACTCCCCAGGGTGGTTATAGGATGAGGTGAGGTCATACCCATCAGGCACTTGGCACTGAGCACACAGCAAGCGCTCAGTAAATGTTATCTACTCTTAGTCACCTGAAATAACTCCAAATTTCACTGAATTTTCCAAAATGACTGGCTGCTTTGGTTTCATGTATGTAAAATGAATAGGTGCTCTTTCCCCAGCTGCCCACCTTCAACACGCATTCTTAATGCACTCATCTTATGGGAAGTTTACGGCCAGTTGTCCAGAATGTGGAGCTCAAGACGAGGCTGACCTTGGAGGGCTTCCAAGTGGAGCGTTCCCACAAGGTGATAAGCTAATCCGCTAGGACACCGAACCAGCCTTGACTCTCCGGAGTCAAAAGTCTCGACTCTACCAAGTACAGGCTCTAAAAGTGACGAGCAGCTCACCGCAATTCCATTTTTAGAGGCTGCCGCAGAAGATTTTGAACCAAGAGATGGAAAAACCACTGAGCCAACGTCCTTCCCTGTTTCCTTACGTCAGGTGCTATTATGGCATTTGCCTGTATGACAGATGTATGGCGTGGCTTAAGGCTGCAGTGAATGCCAACACCCACCGGCTCTCCCCGCCTCATGGCAACATCTCGTAGGCCCCACGCGAATGGCATTTCTTCCTGAATCTCCAAGTCTGCATTAGGTGTTCTCATCTTTCCCCATTACATCCACTGGTCACACTGTTTACTTATTTATGTCTCCTGCCAGACACCAAGCTCCAGGATGGCAGGGCCATGGGTAATGCTGTTTTCAGCACTGTGCCCTTAGCACCCAGCCTGGTCCCTGGCACACAGTGGGTTTCCATATTCTTGTAAATGAATAAATGATAGTGATGAGGGCAATGAGTGTGAGTGTTTAAGAGGATTTTGGATGGATGTGGGCAGAGTGGTGCATAGAAGAGGGGATTCTTGGCCCTGCTCCTAGCCAGATCTGGGCAACTGGACAAGTAATCACTTCTGTTCAAAGACAAAGAAAAGGGGACTCTGGAGTTTCCTAAAGTTGAGATGGGGGAAGGGGGTGGTGTGCATATGTTAATGGATCAAACAAACCCAGTGTGCAAAAGCAAAATTAACTTACAGACAACATTTCCAGAGTACAAATCCACAAAGTTCAGAATGCCTGTAGTAACACAAATCCCAGCTGTCTGAGTACGATTTGGACCAAGAAAGTCTGCACACGCACCTTGGCCAGAACAGAGAGAGAAGTTAGAACAGGAAGACCAGACTGGACCCGCTGCAGGGAGGAGGGAGGCCGATGTGGATTTAAGCCCGGTGCCAACATTCATGGCTGCGATTGGCTGCCATCCAGCTGCGGGCCTGAATCTGATAGGATGAGGGTCCAAGTGGGGCTGTGGGGTGCAGGAAGGGCTGGCCTGCAAAGGCTGCTGGGAAGCACAAGTGCCCAGTGGTGGGGGGAGGGGGAGGGCAGGCCAGTAAACAGGAGGAAGTTTAGACAGCATCATTCCCTGGGGCATTGGCCGCTTCTAGGTCACAAGCAAGAACTGCTAGCAGAACAGAAACTTGGCTGGAAAAAAAAAATGTTTTTGAAGCTGCCGAGTGAACCTTGCCTCTTTCAGTGCAGCCAATTCTCTGTGATCTCAAAGTGGCGACGGGCAATTTCTGTGCTATCTTTGGACCAGCACCGCCAGGGCCAGGCCACCGGACGGAACTGGAAGGTGGGTCATTCGGGGACTTCTCACAGGGGAGCCTTTCTGAGGCAATCGGCCAATCCATACATGTTGCTGAGCACCTCCACGTGAAGTAGGATGCAAGAACCTGGAAGCAGGCTTCGGAACCAACCGGTTGGTGAGTTCGGACTTGAGGCCGATGACGCACAAGTGACACCCACCTGGCAGCTGGGTCCCCTTGGTGCCCGCATCATACCGTATCTTGGAGGTGCTCACTTTGCTGAAAATATCAACAATACTCAGACCCTTCCTCAATTTCCTTCCAAAAACAAAATCTAAGAAACAGCACCAAGAAGTCTGCGTGCTTAGGTGGGGCGCCTGGGTGGTTCAGTCGGTTAAACGTCTGACTTGGGTCAGGCTTCGGCTTATGATCTCACAGTTCGTGGGTTCGAGCCCCGCATCGGGCTCTGTGCTGACAGCTCGGAGCCTGGAAGCTGCTTCGGATTCTGTGTCTCCCTCTCTCTCTGCCCCTCCCCCACTCGTGTGTGTGTGTGTGTGTGTGTGTGTGTGTGTGTGCGCGTGCGCGCGCACGCACGTGCTCTGTCTCTCAAAAATAAGGAAACATTAAAAAAAAAAAAAGAAGTCTGTGTGCTTAGGAGAAAACTAAAAGCTTAGGTGGGGTGGCGCAAAGCGGAGACTTTAAAATGCAACATTGTACATCTTGCGCTCAAGCTTCCGCGGCCCCTGCCACACCCGTCACCCTGCTCCACATGGGACCCTCCAGGCTATGGCAGATCTCTGGCCCCCCTGCTTCCAGCTTTCTCTCTCACCCCTCACCTCTTAACCACCCTTGGGAACTTCCAATTCTCTCCCTTCTATACTGCAAATGTATAGTGTGTGTATATATATATATAGTGTATATAGTGTATAGTATAGTGCAGATGTATAATGACGTCTCCTGGTTTCCGCTTCTTAACACAGCTCCAGGACCACCTTTGAAATCTGGGTTCTGCTGAACCTGGCATTTGCTGTGGACGGGAGAAGGCAGAAGTGGCTGGTTAATACCGTCACTTTTCTCTCTCTCACCCCAGGATCAATTATTGTCTCTCCCCTGGTCTCTCTGCCTCAAGACTCCCCTGTTCAGTCGTAAACGAACCCTCCTAAGACATCGCTTCTTCAGCTCAGTTCGGAGCTGCTGAAAGCCAAAGTGCGTCATTTCCCCTCAAAGCTGCTCTTCCCTCCACGCTCAGCCTCACAACCATCCATCCCGATGCCCAAGCTAGAAAAGCAATGTCACCTTCCACTCTCTTTCCTGAGTTTGCCACCAAAACTGTTCGATTCTCCTTCTGAAATGTTTCTTGGTCAAGAATATGGGTACAGGGAGTGCACCGGACAAGTGGTTCAGTGGAGGAAAGGCAAAGAAACTCCCATGACTGATTACCCTACTAGAAACACATGGAATGGGAGAAGGGCGTTTTCCCTAAAGAAAGATGATGGGCGCGACAGCATCTCAGCAAAGGATCCGGGAGCCACGACAGTCACAGAAATGCACAGAAATGTGCATACGAACACCCAAGCCACAAACATAGGTGGAGTTCAGACACCAGCCCGTGGTAGGGGGTTGGAAGGACTGGACTAGGGAGGGAGTGGGGAAGGGGAGTCCCAGAGAAAAGGCTTGAGGCAGACGTCCATTAACACAACTAGAGAGGTGTTGCTTAGCTAGAGGGGCTATAACAAAGTATAGCCTTATACTGCGGGGCCTTAAAACACAGAAACTTACTTGCTCACAGTTCTGCAGCCTGGAGGTCCAGGTTCAAGGTGCCAGCAGGGCTGGTTTTTCTGAGGCCTCTCCCCCCTTCTTAGAAGAACACCATTCGGTTTGGATTAGAGACCACCCTAATGGTCTCATTTTAACTTAAATTACCTCTGTATTTTATTTACTTATTTATTTGGGGGGGGGGGGATGACAGAAGGAGAGAAGGGCAGAGAGAGAGATGAAGGGCAGAGAGAGAATCTCAAGAGGCTCCACACTGTCAGCATGGAGCCCGCCGTGGGGCTCGATCCCATGGCCCTGGGATCATGACCTAAACCGAAATTAAGAGTCAGACACACTCAACCAACTGAGTCCCTCAGGTGCCCCTTAAATTACCTCTTTAAAGACCCTCTCTCCAAATACACTCACATTTTGAGGTGCTGGGGGTTAAGACTCCAGTGTCTTAATTTGGAGGGACACGGTCAGCACCAAACTGTTGGTGGCAGGTCGCACCGGTGATGAAGCCGAGTGAAGAGGCCAGAGTCACTCAGGAGCCCCCTCGTGGCCTCCGGCCAACTCTGCTCCCGAGACCCTTCTCTTTTATGGCACTTTTTATACACTGACTTCCGAGGCAGGCTCGGTTAGGGGCTTTGAAGCATCATCAATCCTTAAAGCAGAATTAACTCAGTCAATCCAAACTGGATTCCATTCGCATCCGAAGACTGAAAAGCCTGCCCAGGTCACCTAGAAAGCTAAGGTCAGGTTTGCTTTTGCCACCTCGGTGAGTCAGCTGGGATTGCAAGCTTGTTTTTTACATCACAGAACTCCAGACCTGGGAATTCTATTCCTCCATGAGACCCAGGAATGTACAGCTGGAAAAACTGAGGTGACTTCTTCAGGCCCTTCGTGATTCTGTAACAGTAAGTAAGTCTGGTCCAAGAGTAAAAAGTTATGAACCATCGGGGCGCCTGGGTGGCGCAGTCGGTTAAGCCTCCGACTTCAGCCGGGTCACGATCTCGCGGTCCGTGAGTTCGAGCCCCGCGTCGGGCTCTGGGCTGATGGCTCAGAGCCTGGAGCCTGTTTCCGATTCTGTGTCTCCCTCTCTCTCTGCCCCTCCCCCGTTCATGCTCTGTCTCTCTCTGTCCCAAAAATAAATAAATAAACGTTGAAAAAAAATTAAAAAAAAAAAGTTATGAACCATCATTTTCGAGTCCTCTTCATGTTCACGGGACCATGCTCTCACAGAAGGTTCTAGGAAAGAATGTGTTCCATGCCTTTACTTATCCGTAACTCAGCCTTTACATGCGAATTATATTTCATGTGGGACACAGGTTCATTGTATTATGGCCGATGTGACGTAAGAAGAAGGTGCTTCACAAAGGGAGAGTGGCCTGGGCCTATGGAGATCTTAAAATGACCAGCCTTTGGGGCGCCTGGGGGGCTCAGTCGGTTGAGCGACCGACTTCGGCTCAGGTCATGATCTCACGGTTTGTGAGTTCGAGCCCCGTGTCGGGCTCTGTGCTGACAGCTCGGAACCTGGAGCCTGCTTCGGATTCTGTGTCTCCCTCTCTCTCTGCCCCTCCCCCACTCATACTCTGTCTCTCTCTGTCACAGATACAAAACCTTAAAAAAAATTAAAAAAAAAAAAAAAAAAAAAAAGACCAGCCTTTGCAGCTTGGGGCCCCCATGTCAGAGAGATTGGTAACCACAGCTCCTTCCCTGGTAGAGCATCCGTGTTCAGGGGAGTTCAAGGTGGCTGTGAAACCATGCCTTCGTGGACCACCTTGCAGCCTCGAGCAAGGGTGTTCACAGAGCCTAGTGAGCAGGGAGCCCTGCCTCACCTTGCCCTTGGAGCCCTTTCACATGGATTCCCTGTGAAAACGCATCTCTGTTGGAACGCCCCCAAAACGGACCTGCCTGTCTGGCTGGCAGCCAGCAGCCCCGAGGGGGGCAGAGGAAGCCGGGATGTAACTGGGGTAAATGCCTCTGCTGCAAGCAGACTGCGGCACTTAAAGTCACAGCTCTCACCCAGCCTCCTGTAGGGACAGAAGAGGAGACTGTGATACTGTATTACCCTGTCAGTCACAGGGAGGCAATTCTTCAGGTCATCAGTCAAAAGCCTCCTTGGCAATGAGAAATGAGCCTGAACACCAGGCCGTTTAAAAAGATATTTATTGTGAAACGTGGATGCGGCGGCGCCTTCCCCGAGTCGAGACAGACGCTCAGCATGAATTACTCCGGCGAAGTCTAGAGAAGCAGGTGGCAGCTACCTGGCTACACATGAGATAAGGCCTCAAAACCAGCACCACAGCTCCACCTGGGAGGAGAGAGCACACAGGTGGAGGGCGGGGACATGGGTCCTCGGGGCTGTGGGGAGGGACGATCGAGAGCCTGTGGCCCCGGACGGCCGACTTGTGGGGCTCCCCGCAGGGTCCCCAGGCCCAGGTGAGGACAAACAGGGCTAAATCCGATACAGGGCAAACCAGAGATGCCAGCGGACGTGACTCGATGCCTGGAACGTGCGGCAAAGTACTCCAGGAGCACAATGTTTGGGGACGTGGTAAAACGAGACTGGTGACACGTAAGCAACCACAGGAACTGGCTGATGGAGATTTGGGGGTTCGTTATATTGTTTTTTCTACCTCTGTGTAGATTTAAGAATTCCAATATTTCGGGGCACCTGGGCGGCTCAGTCGGTTAAGTGTCTGACTTCAGCTCAGGTCATGACCTCGTGGTTCATGGGTTTGAGCCCCGTGTCAGGCTCTGTGCTGACAGCTCAGAGACTGGATCCTGCTTCGGATTCTGTGTCTCCCTCCCTCTCTGCCCCTCCCCCCTCATGCTCTGTCTCTCTCTCCTCTCTCTCTCTCTCTCTCTCTCTCTCTCTCTCAAAAATAAAAATAAACCTTAAAAAAAATAGTTCCAATATTGAGACCAATTTTTGAATAAAATAGATCCTTATCCTGCCTTTATGGATCTCATCTCTCTGCAGATATATATCCCAGAGCATATGCCAGGCACACTTTCTAGGCGCTAAGAGAACCTGCAAACTACAGAATTATATTGTGGAGATAAACACACACACAGATATATGTATATGTATACACACATTATCACATATGTGTATTGTATGTGTGGACACACATATTCACCAATATTATAATTGTTACATTTATATTTTATGGCATGTATACAGTCCTTTGTGCCTTTTTGCCATTTAATTTCACGAAAATCACATGAGCCAGGGGACTCAGTAAGTCATCCAAAGTCAAAGAGATACCGAATGCCAACTCCAGGTTTCAAGCCCACCTTGGTTTGACTCTAGAGCCTGGAACCATACCCACCCAACCATACTAACCCACACTCACTGGGGGTACAAAGAGCCTCCCTGTACAATCACGAGGCCAAGAGAAATGAGTGCCTTCTGTCGATGAGGCAAGGTCAGAGGGAGCCCGGCCTGCCCCACTGCCTCTGCCACCCTCCTCTGCCACACTCCTCAACACCACCACGACTTTCTACGTCCCTTTGGGCAAATCTGTGTGCACCTGAGGCCGCCCAAAGAGTGCCATGCGGCCACAGCCTCTGCCTGAGCAGGTGCTGGGCGTTACGTGACTGCCCACTCTCACACGTCTACATCTGGCTCCACAGCAGGACCCTGGAATGGAGTTTAAGAGCCAGAGATGAAGGAGACAGAGTTTCAAGGTGGCCAAACCACTGTTATCTTTTAAATAAAATAGATTGCATTTGGTTTTCTGGTTATAAAGACAACTGGGTTCTACTGGAAGCAGACCTTGGGTTAAGAACCTGAGTGCCGGGCCGCCTGGGTGGCTCGGTCGGTTGAGCGTCCGACTCTTGATTTCGGCTCAGGTCATGATCCCAGGGTTGTGGGATCGGGCCCCGCATTGGCTCTGTGCTGAGCCTGGAGCCTGCTTGAGATTCTCTCTCTCTCTCTCTCTGCCCCTCTTCCCCCTCGCACTTGCTCTCTCTCCCTCTCTTTCTCTCTCTCTCAAATAATAATAAAAGAACTTGAGTGCAAATAGTTTTGGGGGGAGCATCTACAGGGGAAGTGGGGCATGAGTCAGGGAAAGAGGCACCGTGTGACTGAGCAGACAGCCACTATAGGTAACACGAGGCTTGGTGCCACTGGGAAAGTCTGGGAGACTGTGCAGAATATACGTGAGTTTTCCCACCTGAGAGGTGAAGAAGCCGGGGAAGTTACCCTGCGACTCCCACCCACCACCGGCTGAATGCTGCTCCCGGCACTGGTAACTGCAGCACTTCTGGGCTGGTCTGTGCACAGGGCAGGCCCTCAGGTGGAAAGGCACGGGTATTTCAGTAGGGTGCCACTGGTGCGTACCAGAACGGCCAGGCCAAGGGATACGGACAGAGCATCGGCAGCATTTGCTTCCCATGTGGGAGAACTCTTAACCCACCTTCCCCTCCCCCTCCCCGTATTAACCAATGTCCTTATCCCTTCCGTACATCATTCTGGTGATTAAGCCCTTGGGGCTAACATGGTACTTCCCTGGGCGCCCACACAATTCTGCCTCCACCAGATGTCTCATCGTGGCTTGCCCAGAGTGAGCTGCATTAACTGACTTTTCAAATTAACCAACTATTGGTTCAGGACTGTCATATGCTAGGGCTTACTCCTCCTTCTACCACTGTACAGACACACACACACACACACACACACACACACACACACACACATGCACACTTATGGTTGTCTATGTGAAGGACAGTGCAGTGTCATTAATAAGAACGATGCCAGTAGGGCATAATTCCCAGACGAATTATATATATATATAAGATTGGTGAAGGGCACCTGGGTGGCTCAGCAGGGTAAGTGTTCAGCTCTTGATTTTGGCTCAGGTCATGATGTCATTAGTCTCCCATGGCTCGGGGAATTCATGGGTGAGAGCATGAGGACCTGATCAGGTTCCACGGTATGGTGGGGCTACCACCAAAGAAGCCAACAGCAGACCCCTCAACAACCTCAGCTTTGAGCGACCCCATTGGTGACTCAGCACAGCGTTTCCCAAACTTGACAAACATACAGATTTCCAGCTTCGTCTCCTGGCGATTCTGATTTAGCAGGACTGGACTGGTCCTAGAAACCTGACTGTTAACTCACAACTAAGTAATTCTTACAACTGAGCAAGGCTTGGGGCGCTTGGGTGGCTCAGTCGGTTGGGCGTTGCACTTTGGCTCAGGTCATGATCTTACCCTTGGTGAGTTCCAGTCCCATGTCAGGCTCTGTGCTGACAGCTCAGATCCTGGAGCCCGCTTCAGATTCTGTCTCCCTCTCTCTCTGCCCTTCTCCTGCCTTCTCGCACACTTGTCTCTCTCTCTCAAAAAATAAACATTATAAATAAATAAATAAATAAATAAATAAATAAATAAAACAGAGCAAGGCTGAGAAACGATGACCCAGCAGAACCATGGATCGTGAACTTGGTGGGGGAGGGGGGGGAAGTCCTAAATCACCTGGTAGCCCACAAGGTCAGTCAGTTTCCAACTTAGTCCAGATCAACCCATCTGCTGGTTATGTATTCATTCCTTCCATGCTGCTGTACCCCTCACCAACTAGGGCAGCACTTTTCATCCATGGCACTACTGACGTTTTACACTGATTCTGTGTGAAGGGGGATTCCCTGGGCACTTCAGGATGTTTAGCAGCATTCTTGACCTCTACCCACAAATGCCAGGAACACATCCCCCACCGCCACTGTGTCAGCCAAACCTGTCTCCAGACATTGCCTTATGTCCCTGGGAGGGGGAGCAAAATTACACCCCCCCCCCCCATTGAGGTCACTGAACTATGGTGACCAACCATCCAAGTTTGCCCAGGACTTCCTGGTTTTAGCATTAAAAGTCCCACGTCCTGGGAAAACCCCTCAGGCAACTGATACCACTGCTCACCCAAAACACATTCCCTTTGAAGGCTGAGGGTAGCTCATGTGTCACTGAAAATCCCTTAATTCTTCCAGACAGCCAAGTTCAGATCTCAGCTGTGTAGAAGAACCTGGAATGGGGCTGCGGCTAAAAAGATCTTTGAGACATCCCACTCAATGGGGCCCAGAGAGGTCTGAGAACCCATCCCCTAGACTGTGAGCTCCACAGGGGCAAGAAACCAACTGTGTCCTTCCCTGATGATACCCCAGTGCCCAGCAGAGAATATATAAAACATGGTCAGTAAATATTACTGATCAAGTGGTGGATGGATGGATGGATGGATGGACAGATGCATAGGTGCATGGATGGACAGATGGGTATATAACTAACTAAGGGACTACAATTAAGTTTTCTAATCTTTCTGAGCTTCAGCACATCCCCTCCCATAGAATGTAGGTAATAATACCTTCTATGTAAGGCTGCTGTGAAGGCTGAATGATAAAACAAACTGCTGGGTGTGGCTTCCAGTATCAAAATGCTTCCTTCAGTGCCTAGCACATATAAATGCTGGCTCCCTTCTTCCTTTTCTGGGGTCCAGAAGAAGTAGTTAAATTTAATTAAATGATCTGAAATATGAGGAGAGGTAGGAGAGGCCCCACAATGCCCACAACACAGACAAACAGGGGCGAGGATGATTGCAAACACTCTTATCTTTTATTTCTCTCTTGTGGTCATAATTTCAAATTGTTCCTAATTCAGATAATGGATCCAATAAATGAGATCCCACAGCGTCCTGCCAAGTGCACTTTGTCTTGCGTGCCCTGGCATCTGGGAAACTTTCATAAACCGCCCTCTCTCTACCCATTAGGTTGGTTCTGCTTCTGAGCCATTTGGACCCTCTGGCCACCTGAATCACAAGGACTTAATCCTCCCATCCACCCTCAAGTTCAGAGGAAGGTGAGAAGAGCAGAAGGCAATAAATAGCCCAGCCTTTACTCAGCAGTTTCAACCCCTTAGCTCAGCCAGGGGGCCCCTGACCACATGCTCTTCTCAATACCATTTTCGTGAACCATCACAAGACCTGCTACCTGCCCCAAAGCCTCTTGGTTAGCGTCCTGCCTTGTCTTGGGTGCCTGTCTCTGAGACAGCTAGTCCATATGTCTGCTCCATAAGACTATGTTCTAAAGACGCCAGATTCTCTCCTTGGGGAGATCTGATTTCTTCCCCTCCCCCACCCCCTATTTCCTCAATACTTTATTTGCATACATTTCTCTATACAAGCCATAGCAAGTGAGGGCCAATCTGGGATTCAGAGTATGGTCGCCATGAAAATGGATCACTCAGATTTCCCCGATTGTGGGAACACAGTTGACTGACAGCCCCAGCTGCCACCTGTCTGGCTGCATCACATTCCTGCTGAGGTTTACACTTCTCCCAGGCTACTCCACCCAATGATTGAGAACAGCACAGTACAGTGCCAGCCTGTTCCCACAGGGCATGGGACTCCTCTAAGGGGTGACTTTAGCCTGAAGACTCCTCATCAGCCTGGCCAAAATGTTCTTATACCTGTGCTGTGGTCTGAGGCTCTTCCTGCACTGTTCTCCTTCCCACTCTCCTTTCACAGGTGTCAGGCAGGGATTTAATCTGAAGGCTCGTCCTGCCTCTTCCAGTTTCCTCCCCCCATCATGCCTTTCCAGGAAATCCCTCAATAAATCTTCCACTTGTCTAATCCCATCCTAATGTCTGCTTCTTGGAGACCAAAACTAGCACAAAGGAAATGGCAGTTTGCCAAATTAAATAGGCTACTGATGTCTAAAGGCAGGTGTTTGCTGGAGTTTTCAGACCTATCAATGCAAGAATTCTTTCATTTATTTTATTTACTTAGTTTCTTTTTTATGAAAGCAGATGATGAGATTTAGAGTTTGGGGGCTGGCGACAGCAAGCTGATGGAGGGGATCTCGGCAGTACTGTCTCTCTACCCAGCTTGGAGTTGGTTTGGAGCCTCATAGAAGAAGGGGTGATAGCCGAAAGTTGAAGGAGTTGCATTAAGAAGAGACTGAGGGGGTACCTGGGTGGCTCAGTCAGTTGGGTGTCCAACTTTGGCTGAGGTCACGATCTCACGGTTTGTGGGTTCAAGCCCCATGTCGGGCTCTGTGCTGATAGCTCAGGGCCTAGAGCCTGCTTCGCATTCTGTGTCTCCCTCTCTCTCTGCCCCTCCCCCACTCATGCTCTAACTCTCTGTCTCTCTCTCTCAAAAAGAAAGAAAGAAAGAAAGAAAGAAAGAAAGAAAGAAAGAAAGAAAGAAAGAAAGACTGAGAAGTGGAGCATAAGCCATCCTACTGTGAAGTCCACACAACCAAATGTGGTCGAATTTGTCAGGGGCGTGGGGGAAAGATAGTCACATACACAGTTGGTCACAGTCCACAGGGCACCAGCAGGAATGGCTATACCCAGTGGGGCAGTGTTTTCCTGGAAAATTGTATCAGTTATCTATTGCTATATAACAAAGGACCTCCACACCCCTCAATTATTTATTATCTTGAAACAACATCCATTTATTATCACTCATGTATCTACAAGTCGGGTAGAACTTAGCTTCCCCAGGCTGGGCTCCACTGAGTCACCTGTGCTTCGTGTAGTTCTCCTTTTCCTTGTACTACCTGGCTAGCCAGGGCATATTCCTCCCACGGCAATGGTAGAGGATCAAGAATACAGGGGGCAAGTGTGAGTCCCCCTAAGGTCACTTCCACACATATACCATTGAACAATGCAAGTCAGATGGTCGAGGATTGAGGGAATATACTCCACCTATGATGAAGCCAATGCAAAGGTATGGATGCAAAAAAGAGTGGAGACTCTCCTACCAGGACTCTATCTGTCTACCAGGTAGACAAGGGTCACATGAGGAAGAGGCAGCCAAAGAGAAAGATTTGTTCCAGCACCTATAAGAAACGTTCCCACCCTGGAAATGGTATGAACCAACTGGAGAAACCTTTGAGTTTCTTTCATGTAACCTCATTAAAAGGTAAGAGTCCCCTCTTTCACGTAACGTTATCTTTCATGTAACCCCATTAAAAGGTAAGAGTCCCCTCTGCCTTGGTTTCTCTGCAATGCTCAGAGCTCTCCCTTCCTCTGACTGTCAGCCTTCTATTTGTCCTCATGCAAATTGTCTTCATGGTAGCAAGATGGATGCAGACTGATCAGAAGGTATTCCCTCAATCGTCCTAGAATGATCCAAAGTTGCCTGTGGAAAAGATAAACCAAACGTGGCCAAGTAAGGACATGTGTGGACTATCTCAGGGATGCATTACTCCCTTCCAGGTACCAAATCATTACAGCAAGCATGAGATTACACTGTCAGCCCTCCTCAACTCTTATATTTGTTACACAACAGGGTAGAGTTGATTCTACAAATGAAAGCATGGGGGCTCTTAGGAAGGGGAAGGGGGTAAAGAAAATGGGAAAGCAGGCATCCAGTGTCCACTGGAAGCAACCAATAAACATATTTCCTGTCCTCATGGGAACTTAGAGTCTAGCTGAGGTGAGAGCGATTAATGGCCACAAAAACATATCATTACAAACTGGGGTAACTGCTACAAAGAAAAGAAATGAAGAGGGTGCTATTGGGACAGATACCTGCGGATTCCCCTGGATGAAGAGAGAAGGCAGAGATAGAAGGGTGAACAGGATAAACTAGGTGGAAGAGATTGTACGTGGGAGACAGGGAACTGACGTGGTTAGAGCACCCCAGGAGCGGGAACAGGCTCCTGGACCAAAGGGATCATGGCACCAAAGGCAGCTGGGAGAGTGCCGGTGTGGCTAGAGCTCAGAGATGAGGGGGAAGACATGGGAGGGGGCGCGGTAGAGGGGGCTGGGCCATGCAGGAAAACCCTTCATGAGGTATTTTATCTTTATCCGAAGAGAAGATGGAATCTCGAAAGGTCTTAAGTAGAGAAGGGGCATAACTTGACTTCTGTTTCTTTCACTCCCATGCGCTTTGGAGAATGGGCTGGAGTTGACAAGAGTGGAAACAAGAGGCCTGTGACAAGACAACAGAGGTAGTCCAGGCAAACAAAGCTGGGGGATTGCAGATGGAAAGAAATACATAGATCTGTTCGAGAAGCAAAATCAGCAGGACTTGGTGAAAGATTGGGGAGGAAGACCAGGTTAGTAATCTCTGAATCTTGACCCTGCTTTCCATTAAGGACATCCTGATTTTTCTACGACCCTTATTCAATCGTCTGAGGAAGGCACACAAGTTGTCTTGGCAGCAAAGACTATAGAATGGACTCCAAGCCCAAATCCACCTGACACTGCCATGAACCCTCACTCGGCCAGCTCAGTGAGGTATTAACTACATGGGATTGTGGAATCCCAGGACGTGGGATTCCATCTTTGATCCTCATGAGCAAGAGAACTTCAGTGACCTATTTTAATCTCTTAAACTTCACTTTCCAGATCCATAAAATGTGGATTATAATACCCACAACTTGGGGTGGTTTTAATCTGGGTTGATTTAGGCAGATGATACTTTGCAAAGGGTAAAGGACTAAAAAATGCTAGTTCAGCTGGTACACTTACAAGGAAAATCATTCTGAGAGTACCTTTATCTAGTACAGTGGTTTCTGGCAATGGCTTGTTCTATATTTACTTAGCTCAAAAAAGGGAAATTGATTCTTGGGTCTTTGTTGTGATGTTACATACCTATGTATGTAGGGGACAAAACCTCCCTTTGTGACTTGTCGCTGAAACCATTTCAAGAAGAGCACAAAGTATCCTATTTTGGGGACAGTTTTCTCCACTCAGAAAACCTGCCATCAATGACCTGTCACCTTGTCTATAGTCCTCTTTGATGAATTACACGGGTGTTGAAGCCACAGGGGAGCAAATGTTCCAATGCACAATGGGATCAAAAGAGGCCGAGCGAAGGGCAGGATTGGTCCCAAGCATAGGCCTAGTGTCAGAAGGGCAGTATTTCAATTAGAGATGACTACAAATAGTTAGGCAAAAAAGGAAAATTCATTGACATGAAACAGAAAAGATCGGGGCTATGGCAGACTGAAGTGCAGCTGGATTCTGGGACTCGAACAATGTCGCCAGCTTCTGTCCATCTTGTACTTCTGCTGTGTTGGCTGCAATGCAGACAGACTTTGCCCTCATGCCCTTCCGGGTTCACATCCAAGAAAAGAAAGACATTCTCTTCCAGGTGACTCCTGGGCAAGTCCTGGGCTTCACTCTGATTGGACCAACTTGAGTCAAATGCTCATGCTTCAACCAATCAGTTGGCCAGAAAGACAGAGCTCTGCAGCTTGGGTGATTCTAGATTGCATGCCCATCAGTGGCAGAAGGGATATGGGCTGAGAATGGGGAAAAAGATGAAACCCAAAGAGAAATCAGGGACTACTGTGTGGGAGTGGTGCTGGGAATTCCTTATAGACAGGCATGAGAGCCTGCCTCCCTCTTTCTCCTGTGAAAACACTGGGCCTACCCAGAAAATCCGGTTTAATCTCTCCATCTCAAGATGCTGAACTTAATCACATCTGCAAAGTTTCTCTTATCAGGCAAGGAAACCTATTCACAGGTTATAAGGATTAGGCCACTATTCTCTCTACCAAATTACCCTCTAGTTGTTAGTTGGGTTCAACCAATGGGAGGCACCTGCAGGTGATTGGAGGGTAGAAGGAGAGAGAGAGAGAGAGAGAGAGGTCCCCCTTCCCGAGTGCCCTCTCTGCCAGGCCAGGTCTGGTGTAGCTGCATTCCTCAGTGGCCGCAGCTCCTCAGTCTGTCCCCACAGCCTTTCAGCTTTGACAGACTCCCCACACCCCATTCTCTCCTCTTGCCCTTTCAAACCCATGGGTGGTAATGGCTCCGGCTGTTGCCAGTCTTTGGATGCCTCGACATCCCTTGTTGATTCTCAACTGAAACCATACTTCTTCTAAGAATGGAGGATTATTAAAGAATCTTAAGCCATTTGAATTGGATTGTTTCCTGCTAGGACCTTGACTTAAGCCACCTTTAAAACACTGTTTCTCCATGATTTTTTTCCCCTCCACATCAATACCTTCCCCTCCTTCTCCTCTGCCTACAAACCAGCTCAGGTTTCCCCAAACTTAAGATGAAATACCTAAAAATACCATGGTATTTCTTCCTTCTTTACCCCACCAACCTTCTTAAACAACTGATCTGCACACACATGCATACTCTGTCTCTGAATCTGGTTTCATTCCCTCCCTGAAAGCTCCTGAACATTTCCCTGTGAAGGTCACTCAGGACATCCTATTTCTCATTCCCAGTCTCTGGGAGACTTTCAAAGAGAATACTTATTCTCTACCTCTGGAGTGTGAGATACGAAACTTCACCCATATCTTCTGTCTGTTCCTTGTACATCTGGGCCCGTCCCTGATGGACTGATCCCACTCCTGCTTCTCATTTCATCATGTCATCATCTGTGAGCCCAAGACTCTGGCAGCTCAGAGTCCTGTCTACACCTGTCCCTTGGTCCTCTGCACCTGGACAGGGCCCCTCCCCACCTCCCAGATGGAGCTCCACCTTCAGCCACTGCTCCCTGTCCCATGCTACTGATTTCCATCTGGACATTCCTGACATTTTATGGATGTACTTCCACGAGACTGAAGCCCAGGACATTGTCTTCCCTCCCGGCTCCTCTTCCCTTGGTGTTGGTGTGCACCTGCCCTCGGGCGGACAAGCTGCCTGGAGGATAGATGATGGTCAAGTCACCTGAAGGAAGGTTTCCAAAATACAGATCTCTGGGCCTCGCCCATGCCCCACTAAATTGGAATCTCAGACATTTGTGTTTTACCGATTTACCCAGGTGATGGATAAATGGTGCTTGGGAAATCCTGGTTTAAACAACCTACCGAGATAGCTTCACTGTCCAGTACACTTTTACACTAAATTCTCTATTCTAATAATTAAAAAAAAATAAATTAACAAAGCAAAGCAAGACAGTTTCTTGTACATTGTATCCACTACAGGTACTTGAGATGGTACTGGCTTGACAAGAGAAACTTCATGTACATTAAGTAGATATTCATGTACTTGTATTAACCCCTGTGTCCAACTCAAATGACCCATTTGGCAACAAGAGCAAGTTCACAAGGGGTGTTAGGGTAAATGAATAAGAAATGAAGAAATAGGAAGGCTTCAAAAAGATAATTATAAGTTCTTCATTTCTTATCAAAACAAAAAAACCCTTAGTAATATAAACAGAATGGAAATCTTCAGGACAGGATCTCAAGACATGCAAAGATCCACATCCAAGTTAGTCAGCTGCCTTTCTAACTAGCCTTTCATTTCCCCCAACTTTGTTAGCCTATGTTTGTTTTCCCAAGATTTACCAGATACACTCTCCCTTCGTGAGCCATCCAGAAGCTTGAGAATGTTCTCCGGCTGCCTACATGTTCGTCTTGAAGGTAATATTCCACTGACCACTTTTTTAAGAGCTCTGTCCAAACTTTTGTCTCTATAAATAACTCTGGTGGACTTTGGTGCTTGTTTTCAGCCGCTCAGAAAGAAATATTTCATGCTCCCTTCTAATTTCCATGGTTGTTCTTCCTCCAGAGTTCAGACAAAAAAGAAAGGGGAAAAATCTTAACATTAACACAGCTATATATATATACATACATATACACATACACACACACATATATATACATATATACACGCACATACATATATACACATACATACATATATATGTATATATGCATGTATATATGTATGTGCGTGTATATATGTATATATATATATGTATGTGTATATATGTATACATATATGTGTGTGTGTGTGTGTGTGTGTGTGTGTGTGTATAACCTCTAAGTTTTGGATGCTAACCAACTCCAAACTTCAGAAATCGGGAGCCAAGTTTGCCCTGGGCTGATTAGTAATAAATCAGTTCTTCCTCCATGCCCTGGAAGACTATCGAGGGCATTGTCTTGATCCCCTATAACAAGTACACAGACTGAGTGACATATAAACAACAAGCAATTTATGTCCCACAGCTCTGGAGGCTGAAAAGTCCAAGATCAAGGTGCGGGCAGATTCTGTGGCTGCCGAGGATCCGCTTCCTGGTTCACAGATGACCTTTTTTTTGCATCCTCCCACTGCAGAAGGAGAACCACCTAGCTCTCTGGCCTCTTCTTCCAAAGGCATCCATCACGTTCATGAGGACTCCACCCTCATGACCTAATCACCTCCAAAGGCCCCACCTCCAAATACCACCACATTGGGATTAGGGTTTCAACATGTAAATTGAGGGGGGGGACACAAACATTCAGTCCACTGCAGACGGTGTCTGTCTCCCTGTGCTCTGACTGTCCTGGTCTGGAGTCCCCTGCCAGCCCTCTCTCTGCATCTAAGCAGTGTCATGGGCCCAAGGCTCTTGGGTGCCTGCCCAGGCAAATGAGGCTGGGGACACAGATCTCGTGGAGCTGGAAGCCTGCCTCTCCCCCTCCAGTGCAGACCAGACCAGACCAGACCACAGAACAACTCTGGCGTGGCGGGAGCGTCTGCCTCTTCTGCCAAGCGCCAGGCAGCAACGGACTCCCAGCCAACATCCACGTCATCTTGCCTGCCTTTTGCAGGTGATAGAGAAAAGGCGCTGCTGTGATGGATTCTGACCCATTGCCTCCTTTGGCTACAGGTGAGAACTGCTTCCAACGCAGGAGAATCTGCTGCCCTCAAGTATAGAGCCAGTCAGAAGTTTCTCATGCTGACTCCTCCCTCTGGGATGGTGCCTCTCCAACCCCATCCAGGTGAGGCCTGAAGATCCTAGAATTCCCATGCTTGACAGAGCCTTCAAAACTGTCTCAGCAAGGGATAGAGGCAGGACCAGGGCTCCCAACTCTCAACCCTGTGCTCTTTCCATGAGTGCATTAGTCCGGGCTCTCCAGAGAAACAGATGACACATAAAAGTCACCAGCACAACAGGGCACTCCCACTTTGGAATCGGAAGCCTATCAACTTAAAGCAGCTTCACTGGGGCACATGAAGGTCTTGTTCAGCACCAACAGAGGCTTGCTAAGCTTGCCTCGACCCTCAGAAGGAACACGAAGCAGGCGTGTGCTGTTCTCCCATGTCCACTCGATGTTTCTTTGGAACGTTCTTCTGCCCCCAACCCGTGAGGGCGGCTTATGGGCTTATCAGTCATGGTGCCCTGCCCACCTGCCATGGGAACCAGATAGATTGAGCTATCCTTTCTACCCGTGGTGGGCAGACTAATGGCCTCCCAAATTTGCCACATCCTAATCCCCAGAACCTGTAAATGCGGTGCCTCACATAAGGAGGAATTAAGGTTGCAGATGGCATTAGGGGTGCTAATTAGCTGACCTTCAGATAGGGACAGTAACCCGGGTTATCTAGGTGGGCTCAAAGTAATCACAAGTGTTCTTAACAATGGCAGAGGGAGGCAGTTAGACCAAGCAATGTGAGGATGGAAGCAGGGTCAGAGAGACGCTTCGTCGCTGGCTTTGAAGATGAAAGGGGCCCGGGCCAAGGAATGTGTGCAGTCTCTAGAAGACGGAGAAAGCCAGGAACCAGATTCTCCACTAGCGCCTCCAGAAGAAATATAGGCCTGCCCGCACCTTGACTAGAGCCCAGTGAGATCTATGTCTGACTTATAAACTACAGAACCATAAGATAAGAAATTTGTGGGGGCGCCCGAGTGGCATAGTTGGTTAATCATCCGACTCAGGTCATGATCTCACAGTTTGTGGGTTCGAGCCCTGCATCGGGCTTTGCGTTGATGGCGTGGAGCCTGCTTAGGATTCTGTCTCTCCTTCTCTCTGCCCCTCCCCTTCTGGTGCTCTCCCTGTCTCTCTCAAAATAAATAAACTTAAAAAAAAGGATAATAAATTGGTGTTGTTTTAAGCCACCAAGTTTGTGATAATTTGTTGCAGCAGCAAATGAATACACTACCCTATCTTCTAGGAACAGTGATTGGTCCGGGAATGGACTTGATATCCAAGAAGGGCCAATAGAGAACCTTTCCTGATGAGTATCTGGCCACTGGAGAGAGAATTCCCTCCCCTGCTGAGGATGTCAGCTGGAATATAGCTCAGTGGGTTGTCTAACTGCATAATTAAGCCAATATTCAAAGAGAGGCCTAAGTTGATAGAGAGAGATAGTACTCTAGATCCAACCTTGCCTGAAACACCCAGACTTCCCAGTTACACGACCGACTGAGTTATCTTTTGGGCTTAAGCTAAAGTGAATTGGCCATTTGTTGCTTGCATCTGAGAAAGTCCTGGCAAACATGGAATGCCAGCAGTAACTGGTCCTGTGATTCTTAGCTTTTTTTTTTGGCGGGGGGGGGGGGCGCGCGGGTCGTAGATTGCTCTAAAATTCTAAAAGAAAATATGAATAGACGTGACATTTCTTGAGAACTAAACTGCTTCGTTCCAAATCTGGGCTCCCGGGCTCCAGCAGCACCCAGACTCCTGACCCACAGAAAACTGGGAGAGAAGACGTGGATGTTGTTTTAAGGCACTAAGTTAAGGTAACTTGTTATGCAGCAGTAGATAAGCAATGCACCAGCTCTAGACCATCCTAGAGGTCTCTGAGTGTGAATCGTGAGTCCGTGAGGCTGGGAGCTGCCTCGGGCTGTGACGGCCCCCTTCCCATGTAGAAGGCAGGAGACGTTGATTTGAGGTGGCTGGTGGATTTGCCTTTCACGTACTCCTAGGCAAGATACTGCTTTCAAACTCCCAAACCCAAGGCCACAGATTCTGTGCCATGCTGCAAGCTGTTCTCTGCTTCCTGAGACTTGCACCTGTCAGATATTTCGGATAACTCTAAAATGAGAGGGAACAGTGCAGCTGTGGTTATGTGTTCTCAGCACCCATTCAACCCTTCCCATGGTAATGGCGATCCCAGTTTTCCTTTGGGAGAACACGTTTTTTCTGACTCTCAACCCAGTGGCTTGGGAGAGGGTAACCTCTACCACCCCCCAACCCACTACTCATTTCCAGAAGTGAGCACACGATACTGGTCTGACCAATCATGAATGAGATGGGAAAATTGGGGCAGAGCAGGATTTGGTGGGAGGGGAGGGGGGAATCTCTGTTTGGGAGCTCTGTTTGGACATTCCAGCACTTGAGAAGCCTGTTAGATATCCAAGGGGAGACACCACAAAGGCAGGTGGATGTTCCAAAGGAGAGTCCAAGGGAGAGGTCCAGGCTGGAGCTATGAATTGGCCAAGAAGCAGCCACATGTGGTCAGGATCAGAATGATGAAGCTGGATGAGGTCACCTAGGCAGAGAGGATGGGTAGAGAAGAGACGAGGTTCAAAGCCCCAGCTCTGCGGGACTTCGGCCTTTAGAGAGCTAAGGAATGATGGACACTCAGCAAAGGAGACTGGCTACCCAGCTGCGGGAGGAGGATCCGGAGAGGAATTGTCCCCAAAGCCAGAGAAGAAAGCATATCAAGGAGAACATGACCAACTGTGTCCCGTACTCCTGACAGGGCATGTCAGATAAGGGCTCAGAAAGGACCATTGGACTTAGCCTCAAGGCCGTCCCTGGAAACCTGAAGTGCATTTTCAGTGGGGCAGAGGGACAAAACCCCGATGAGGGTGGGTTCAAAATGAATCAGATGAGAGAAAATGGAAGCAGCAAGTATGGACAATTATTCAAGGAATTCCTTGAGCCCGTCAAGTATTCATTCTTCCTTAAGCTACTGCGAACTGCTTTCTGTTGCCCATAACCACACATGGCCAGACTAACGGAGGAGGCAGACAGGAGGCAAACACCAAAGGAAGGTACTGAATATACCTAACATGCCAGGAACTTCACACACATGGTCTCATTTCATTTTAACTATATATAATAACCCTATAAAGCAGGTGTTCATTATCCTCATTTTAATGAGAAAGAAACTGAGGCCCAGAGAAATGAAATGCCCTTGCATTCAAAGTGGCATTCAAACCCAGATCAGACTCCAGATCCTATAGCACCACTAGGTCAGGGACAAATACTACTGAAGAAACCAGAGAGTCACTGAGGCCCTACTTTTATATTCAGAAATGCACCGTGGTTCTCAAACTTCAGAACCACCTGGAGGGCTTGTTAAAACCAGGTTGCTGGGCCCCAGATCAGCACTGGGTGGCAGGGAGGGGAGAGTCTGCATTTCTAACGGGTTCCACACGCTATTGACACTGCTGGCCCAAGGACCACCCTTTGAGGACCACGGATTCGTACCATCACACACTCCCTTGCTCAGACTCAGGGTGCCTGAAGAGTCCCATTCGGAACTCAGATCTCTCCATCCACCTTATTTCCAAGCTACTAGAGGGAACCTCACAGCACTAGATTGGACTCCTTCAGGCTCTTCCTTTGAGAGCTGACCCCTGGCATTGGGAGGTCATATAGAAGGCACTTAGTTTAAAATGTCCTGTATTAAAGGGCACCTGGGTGGCTCAATTGGTTGAGTGTCCGACTCTTAGTTGTGGCTCAGGGCATGATCCCAGAGTCGTGGGATTGAGCCCCGTGTCAGGCTCGGTGCAGAGTGTGGAGCCTGTTTGAAATTCTCTGTCTCTCCCTCTGCCCCTCTCCCCCACATGTGTACTCTCTCTGTATATATAAAATAAAAAATAAAAAATTATTTTAAAAATGTCTTGTGCTAAAGAAAAAAGCCTTGCATTGTAAGACTCTCCATATTTATCATCACATAGCTTATAATCACTCATAATCATAATTATCAACGTAAGACATAGAATTCTCTGAATTCCACTATTTCAGAAAGTTTCTTTGGGAAGTTTGATCAGAGTGTAATCGAGGGGGAATAGTTCTCTCTGGTGGCTTCAGGTCAGGCTGCTACAAAGAGCACTATCCAGAAATTTCCTCTGGTGGGCAGCCTCTGTGGGATGACATGGAAAACAACCCATTTGAGCCTCGTGAAAACCTTGCACAGGCCCCTTGGGCTGAACAACCCACATCCCCGACACTTTCTAGAATTTTTTTAATGGTCATTGACTTTTGAGAGAGAGAGAGAGAGGGAAAGAGAGAGAGAGAGAGCACAAGCATGGGAGGGGCAGAGAGAGAGGGAGACACAGGATCCAAAGCAGGTTCCAGGCTCTGAGCTGTCAGCACAGAGCCCAATGCAGGGCTCAAACCATGAATTGTGAGATCAGGACCTGAGCCAAAGTCGGATGCTTAATCAACTGAGCCACCCAGGCCCCTGCCCCCAACACTTTCTACCCAGACCTTAGGTCCCAACCCTAGAATTGTATGTCTGCTCTTCTCTGACCCTGCCTTTCCTCTCAGCCACAGAGTAGGGCTGGGTCTCTTTTGGGAGTCTGCATCAATAGGGGAGAAAGCAGGACTGAACAGAGCATTGACCTTGAAGTTGGACATATGCGAATTCTCTTCCAATCAGCCAGGGAGTAGCTGCGTTCCCCCCCCCCCCACCCCCCAGCAAACTACTTGACTCCCTGAGCCTGTTTCTTCCTCTATGAAACAGAGACAAAAAAGAAATATCAAATAGGCTGCTGGAGTGGATCATCAAAACTATTTGTCAAATGCCCAGAATAAAGAATGTTATTAACAGGGTTGTTTAATCATTCATGTAACAAGTACCCACTGAGCACGGACTACAACATTCCAGGCTCTGTGCTAGGAGCTGGGGATACAGCAGTGAAGAAAGGAAACAAAACTTTCTGGGGCGCCTGGGTGGCTTAGTCAGTTAAGCGTCTGACTTCAGCTCAGGGCATGTCAGCTCATGGGTTCGAGGCTCGTCAGTCTCTGTGCTGACAGCTCAGAGCCTGAAGCCAGCTTCAGATTCTGTGTCTCCCTCTCTCTCTGCCCCTCCCCCACTCACACTCTGTCTCTCTCTCAAAAATAAATAAACATTAAAAAAAACACACACAAAACTTTCTGCCCTACTTGACCTGGGAAGTCTGGTGGGAACAGTCCAACAATTTGTGTTATTACATGACATTAAAAGGAGCTAAGTTTTTTGGAGGGGAGATAGGGTCCATCTTGGCAGGAAGTCTGCAATTGTCCATAGGATGGTCAGAGAAGGTCTCGTGGAGAAGATGTTCCTTGAGCAAAGACTTGAAGGAGATGAGGGGTGAGCCATGTACCCTGGGACCAGAGAACTTGGGGCAGAGAAGACAGCACAAACGCTCTGTCTGAGATGGGGCATTCGGCATGGGTTTGAAGATAAGCAAAGAGGCCACTGGGCCAGGGCAGAGTGTGCAAAGGGAGGAAGATTGGCGATGAGGCCAAGGCATAATTATTTGGCTTTTTATTAATGGAAGCTATAAGTCAAAGGTAAGTCACAGCTGCTCTAAGTCAGTTCGCCTGGCGGCAGCTACTAAAGTCATGTTTTAAATAATTGTGATGCTTTATACATGACATGGCAGCCCTCGGTAAGCACATTGTGTGATGGGGTCTTTCCAGTTATAATCAAAAGTGACCTTCACTAATACCAACAAAACCCAGATTCCCCAAGGATAGAACTGGGAAATGAATCTCAGTGAATCTCCATGTGCGTGGGGGCAGCTGGATCCTGGCTCTTGGGCCCAGACACCTGCCTTCCTTTGGAGATCTGTCACCGCCACCAGCGTTCTGGCCACTAGGGGGCGCTGCTCCCCACGTAACGCCCTCTCTAGCCTTCATGAGGAACCATAGCACAGCAGTGGGGTCAGGACTGACCACGTAATCAGGGTTTGCAAATACAAGAGGAGAGCAAAGGGGAACTAACACAGGGACTTATGGAAATATGATCACCTGGGGATCTAAGCCAGACCTAGATTCCAGCTCCCAACCAGCCTCTCTGAGGTAGGTACCTTGTAGCATTTATTTATTTAACACATCCCCATTGGGTGAATACCGTGTGCCCAGCACTGTGCTAGACAGTGAGAATATGAACAAAAGAGGCATAGATCTTACACTCAACCAAGAAATCGATACATAATCCCAAAGTGGAATAGGCCAGTGAAGGAAATGAAGAGGGTGTGGTGATAAAGAATACTGGAGCTGATTTGGGGTGGCCAAGGAAGACCTCTTGGAAGGGGTGACCTGTAATCTAAGACTTGAAGAGAAGCAGCCAGCCTTGCACAGATGGAAGGGAGATGGTACCAGGTGTGGGGAGAACCCGTGTGAAGGTCCTTAGTGGACCAGGACCTTGAGATGTTAGAGAACCAGGAAGTAGCCCCAAGAGGCTGCCCAGTGGGCAGTGGAAGGGGCGGGGGGATGCAGTGTCTAGGTGACACACAGACGAGCCTTTGTCCTAGGCTTGTAATGGATGCTCCTGAAGGTGTTGAAGCAAGGTATTTCCTGTATGACCACACAACAACCCACAACAAACTCTGCTAGGCCCCATGCTCTTCCAGCGTGACCTGGCCACATCCTCATGGAGAGGTAGGGTCTGTGTTCTCACCCCTCAGTGAGGACAGGAGCTGGGACTGCCATCCCCAGTGGAGGTGGTGCCATGTAACTCCAGAAGACAGGTCGTCCAAAGGGTACAGCTTCTGCCCAGCTCATCCCTTTTGGGACACTTGCTGTGTGGAAGGCCACATCACGCTATGAGGAAGGCCAAGGAAGCCCAGGTAGAAGCTTACATGGAGGGAGAGATGTGGAGAAAAACCGAGGCTCCCAGACAATAGCTGATAGCAACCGCCAGACTGATGAGTCAAGAAGCCTTCAGATGACTCCAGCCACCAGTCTTGCTGAGCAGTCCCAGCCGAGGTCCCAAACACTGGAAGACAGACAAGCCACCCCTGCTGTGCCCTGTTTGACTTCTTACCCCACAGAATCCATAAATGCAGACCTTGTTTGTCTGACACCCCCATGTTGTGGAGGATGCACTAGGCAGTGCTGGGGAACTCGAAGAAATACAATGGCTCCCTGGGGAGGGGACCGGCCCAGACAGAGACGCCCAGTGGAAGCACTTCCCTAGACATTTCCATTCCTGCAGGCTAGATCCAAAGAACAAGATCCCTCCTTCTCCCTGACCTGAGATAAAACCTCCAGCCCCCTTTTCCTGTCTGAGGAACGCTGCACACCCAGGCGACCGACCTGGGAAAGAATGTTTCCATCCAGCCAAGGGCCCCACAGGTGGGATGGAAGGGCCTCACGGTTAAGGACCATATAGAACAAACAGAACATGGTACAGTCACCCAGATGGCCCCACATAGTGCACACACCAGGGAGTCATTTCCCTGCTTCCACTCTTTTCTTCAATGTTTATTTATTTTTGAGAGAGAGAGAAAGAGAGAGAGAGCAGGGGAGGGGCAGAGAGAGAGAGGGAGACAGAGGATCTAAAGCAGACTCTGTGCTGACAGCATAGAGCCCGATGTGGGGCTCAAACTCACGAACTATAAGTTCATAACCTGGGCTGAAGTCAGATGCTCAACCGACTGAGCCACCCAGGCGCCCCTCCCTGCTTCCATTCTTGAGCCCAGTCAGCTCATTCATCCAAGAACACGTCCACCTTAATTTTATATTTGTAACAAGCATGTGTCAAAACTAATTCCTTTTTCCATGATATGTAGCATTTCATCCCTTCAGTGTTTCTGCTTCCTTTTAAATGTGGTTTGCTATTTTGCCTATTTTAGTATTTTAAGGACTTTTTTTTTTAAAGCCATTTCATCCAAGCACATCTATCTTAATTGGCTGAAAATCCTTGAAATGCTGAAATGTAACTAAATGAGAAAAATGCATCCAGAGTAAAGGGCTGCTGCTGGCCTTCGAGGTTCGGTGCCCAGGGTTCAATGCCTCATCTTCCGATGCAAAATTCAAAATCCAGAATGCAAAATTCATTCTTTGGGGCAATAAAATGAATGAATCATTTTTTTTCTTATATTACTAGAAAAGAAATATATGTTGATTGCAGAAATTTTAGAAAACGTATAGCTAAAAGGAGAAGGAGGAGTATAGAAAGAGAGGGAAGAAGGAAATAACAAACAACCACTATCGTTACCCATAAAGTCATAATTTCTCATTACTACATCCCGGTAACCTACTCAGCCTTTTTTTTTTTTTTTTTAATGTTTATTCATTGTTGAGAGAAAGAGTGTGAGCAGGGGAGGGGCAGAGAGAGGGGACAGAGAGTCCAAAGCAGGCTCTGCACTGACACCAGCGAGCCCAATGCAGGGCTCGAACTCAAGAACGGCAAGGTCATGACCTGAGCTGAAGTTGAACACTTAACTGACTGAGCCACCCAGGCACCCCTATTAGGTCTTAATATGCTCATTTTGTGCCAAGCCAATCTCTGTTTTCATTCATCCATTCACCGCATGAACTTTACAAAGCACCTACTATGTACAGGGTCTGTCATAGGCAATGAAGCCACAATGATGACCAGACAATGATGACACAGCCAGATACCTGCTGTGGTGGGAAAATAAAGGGCACTAGAGAAACACATGGGAAGGCCCCCAACTCTGCCAGGTTGGGGCACCAGGGAGAGATGTCTAACGAGGCTTAACAAATGGGTAGGAATCAACCAGGCAGCAGGAATAAGGTTTTGGGGGCCAGGTTGAAGGGGAAGTGGAGAGAGTGGCTCACATATTGCAGGACCCAGGAGAGGTTTGTACGCTGGAGTCTGGATTCCAAGGAAGGGCATAAAGCCGGGCTAACTCACAGACGTGAGATCATGAAGGTCCTTTATGGGAGGAGAAGGCAGAATCTCTGTGGCCTGTGGGACACTAGGGTTTGAGGAGGGGTGACAATGAAGGCAGGGGGACCGGTTAGGAGGCTCTTCTCCAGTAGCCCTGGCTGGAAATGCTAGAGGATGGTGGAGAAGAAGAGGAGAGCACGTACTAAAGAGACACGTAGGAGGGTAGAATCATCAGGACTTGGTGGGTGACCAGATATGGGGGTGAAGGGAAGATGGAAGTCAAAAGTGACTTGTGGGTTTCCACAATTAATAAGTAGATATCTTCATGGTATTGTCACCAAGAGAGGACCCAACGCATGGGATGTGTGCAGTTTCTGACATAGGGAGCTCCAGGTTTCTATGGGATGTCCAGCTGGAGCTGAACAGTGGGGAGGTGAGTGAAGTTTGTGTTTGTCACTTGTGACTGTTTTTCAGGTTCCCTGAATAACATCTGTCTCTGTCAAACTTCTCACATTGGTGGGGCGCCTGGGTGGCTCAGCAGGTTGAGTGTCCGACTTTGACCCAGGTCATGATCTCATGGTTCGTGAGCTCGAGCCCCGCACTGGGCTCTCTGCTGTCAGTGTGGAGCCTGCTTCGGATCCTCTGTCCCCCACTCTCTCTCTGCCCCTCCATCCATCACGTGTGCACGCAGTCTCTCTCTCAAAAAATAAATAAACATTTTAAAAAATGCATTACATTGGTAATTAGCAGTTTCTCTACTTGGATACCGGGTTTCAGACTCTGCTCCTTACCTAATTCTGAAGCAAATGGTTACAAAAAGAAAAGGCTAAAGGGGGCGCCTGGGTGGCGCAGTCGGTTGAGCGTCCGACTTCAGCCAGGTCACGATCTCGCGCTCCGTGAGTTCGAGCCCCGCGTCGGGCTCTGGGCTGATGGCTCGGAGCCTGGAGCCTGTTTCCGATTCTGTGTCTCCCTCTCTCTCTGCCCCTCCCCCGTTCATGCTCTGTCTCTCTCTGTCCCCAAAATAAATAAACGTTGAAAAAAAAAATTTAAAAAAAAAAAAAAAAAGAAAAGGCTAAACAACTCGTTTTGTCTATAGAGTATCAACATTCAAATCAAACACACAAACAAGTAGAAAGCAAGTAGTGGATTTACATAAGTGTGTGGGCATGTAGAGTCTCCACCCACAGCATCTGCAGACCCAAGGACATGTTCCAGTCCTTATGCAAGGGACCCATGTCACCAGGTCTGCATGCCGTTGGGGCTCAAGATCACACTGCGGAGGTAGTGCCACTCAGGCTGAGAACAACAATCGGTGAGGACGACCCCTCAATCCCACAGCTGGCTGAAGACTTGTCTCTTGGCAGTGGCTATAAGGCATCTTACAAGGAAGAAAGGAAGACTAAGGATGTGAAAAGAAGCCAATCGGAAGATCTGACAGTGTTTTACTCAAATAAAAGGTGCCCAGCGTTGGCACCTTCTTATGTTCACTCCTTTGACTCTCCCTCCCCTGCCCCCCACAACTGGAAGAGACGCCCCCCATCAGGCTGAGCCCTACTTTCCTAGCCTTGACTGTCAGAGTGAACCATAGCTGGCTGCGTTCGCTCCTCATGGAGAATCTGGACATTTTTGAGCCACCACAGCACCCGCTTGGGTTCACTTTTCATTCAAATCTCCGGAGTCTCAGATGCTACAGCCCAAAGCCTTTTAAATGGCTCCTCCGGCCCCATCTCGAGGTCTGCCTTCCTAACTCATTTCCCACTGCACCAGCAGGGAACACGGTCAGCTCCCTGAATGGATTTATGTGATACATGCCTTTGTAGCTTCAGGAAATGGGCCAAAAAGTTTTCAGGTTATTAGTTTGTCCATTCACCCATCCATCCATGTAATAAAATGTTTATCGAGCACTATGTCTTCAGGATGCAAGAACAACAAAAACACACCTGGCCCCTGCCCTCATGGAGGTTATAGTCCAATGGTGGCAACAGGCATTAATCCTGGGGCTCAAAACAACTACTACTATTCAGCAAGGCTGCCTGCTAAGGGGAACAGGAGGGTGTCTCATGCATCTCTGGCCGTGACCAGAGACCTGGAAAAACCCCAGATTCTTTGTCACATGCTCCCCCTCCCGTGGGGTACAAGAATCCACATGTTCATCGGGTCCCTTAAGCTTTCTACTTCTCCTATATATCTCCAAGGAAGCTACGCAAGCTTGCATTCCTAACAATGGCCTAGATAAGGAACTGGAGACAACCTATCAGCTGCTTTAAGAAGCTACCAAGAGGGGTGCCTGGGTGGCTCAGTCAGTTGAGCATCTGACTTCGGTTCAGGTCACGATCTCACAGTTTGTGGCTTCGAGCCCTGAGTCGGGTCTGTGCTAACAACTTGGAGCCTGGAGCCTGCTTTGGATTCTGTGTCTCCCTCCTTCTCTGCCCCTACTACCCCCCCTCAAAAATAAATAAACATTAAAATTTTTAAAAAAAAATAAAAGAAGTTGCCAAGAAAAGGGGTGCCTGGATGGCTCAGTCAGTTAAGTGTCCAACTTCAGCTCAGGTCAAGATCTCATGGCTCCTGCGTTCAAGCCCTGCATCATGCTGTCTGCTGTCAGCCTGGAGCCCACTTCATATCCTCTGTCCCCTTCTCTGTCCCTCCCCGGCTCATGCTCTTTCTCTCAAAAATGAATAAGCATTAAAAAAAAAAAAAAAGTGCCAAGGAAAATGTTTGATTACTTGAGCATTCAACTAACATAAAAAACAAACCACTTCCTTGAATTAAAGCAACGTTTACTCTCAGCATGCCAAGGCATCCCGACCAGGTGAGATACCACCTCACTCCTTCACACCCAGGGCAGCTGCATCTCTGCTCTGCCGGGCATCCACCCTTGCCTCCAGGAGAACGCTGTTTTAATTCTTGGCATTTTCATCTCTGCCACAAACGATTAAATTTCCACTGAAATTGAGAGCTCTCAGCAGTGGAGCCTCAGGATGGTGCCACTGTATCCAAGATGAACTTGCCCATCGTAGTAGAAGCTGAGGCAACCACAAACGTCGGCTACCCCATGAAAGGACAATGGACAAATGTATGGATTATGCTTTCTAGATTTCTCCTACTTGCCAAAGAAATTGCTTAAGCAAAATCTCAACAGAAGTGATTGCAAAGGAAAGGACTAGCTGACAGAGAAGTGTTTAAAAGTCAGACATTTCAGAAAGGGAGATGTCGGGGCGCCTGGGTGGCGCAGTCGGTTAAGCGTCTGACTTCAACCAGGTCACGATCTCGCGGTCCGTGAGTTCGAGCCCCGCGTCGGGCTCTGGGCTGATGGCTCAGAGCCTGGAGCCTGTTTCCGATTCTGTGTCTCCCTCTCTCTCTGCCCCTCGCCCGTTCATGCTCTCTCTCTCTGTCCCAAAAATAAATAAACGTTGGAAAAAAAAAAAAAAAAAGAAAGGGAGATGTCACATAACTAAAAACAGAAGGGCTAAAGCAGAAAGGGGGATAAACTGCTATGGCCACAGAATGGAGTAGGGCTCAGCAACGAGGAAGTGCACAGACAACTCAGGGGACAATTCAAAAGGCAACAGAGTGCATGTTTCCATCTATACGACATTGTGCAAAAGACAAAATGGTGGGGCAAGAAACAGATCAATGGTCACCAGGACCTGGGGAAGGATGGAGAGGTTCGCTATGAAGGGGCACAAGGGGACTTGGGGGGTGATGGAATTCTTCTCCAGTGTTATGGTGGCAACACAACTATGTGAATTTCTCAAAACCCCAAAAAAGGATGGATTTTGCTATATGCAAATTGTGCCCCAAATTTTAAAAATTGAAGTGTGGGGGAAAAAAACAGGGGGAAAATATTTAGAATAAGCATGTCAAACCCTTAGGTAATTCAGATTTATATGCACACTCCAAGACCCAATAGAGAGATAGGTAAAGAATATAAATAGATCATGTGTATGGGCCAGCACAAATCGTAAAATAAGCATGGGGGGAAAGATACATGATGCTAAATTTTAACGCAGGCTAAAGCAACCTTGACCTATTATTTTCAACCTACCCAATTTGGCAAAATTTCACAAAATAAACAACATGTAATGCGGGCCAAGCTGGAACGAAATGAGAACCTTATTCATTACAGGCGCTGTTATAAATCGGGATGGCCTCTTTGGAGAGCAGTATTATATAACACATTCCCAATAATTTCATTCCTGGAAACTTACACTACGGAAATAACTCAACAAAAGCAAAAAGCTGTATGTCACAAATATGTTGATTACTTTCTCAGCTATTACAGAAAAATAACAACTAGAAACTAAATGTCCAACAGTAGAATATTGTGTTGTAAATCATGACATATCCACTAAAAATGTTTGGAACACTGAGGAGAATTTAAAAATGCTAATGATGTAGTCTCGGTGAAAAAAAAAAAAAGTACAAAACTGTATGTGTAATGGTTTCTCACCATAAGCAAGTTCTAAATTTTATTCCCTGTAAGGAAAAACATCCCATATATTTCAAGACAGCAGGAGCCAGTACTATTTGGAAAACAAGGACAGGGATTATGTCAAATTCCATTTCTCTTCCTTCTCCCTTACCAGCAGTGTTGGAAAATCCCATCTTCTAAGCCTTGGTTCCTTCATTTGTAAATTTAGAAAATAATGAATGTCAAATTAAAAAAAAAAAAAAAAGGAGGGGAAAATACTTTCTAAAGTATATTGTGCCATATAAACAAAATGTTGCAAAAATATCAGGAAATAGTAAAAACTTAAGGCAATGGTTCAACAGGAAGTTGGAAGACTAATAAACAGCAGGGTTAATTACATAAAGTTTTAAACAACTCCAGGCAGTTGTTGTTTTTTTTTTGTTTTTTTTTTTTTTTTTTTTGGTTTGGTTAGGTTTGATTTTTTGAGGTGCGTGTACGTTCATGGGCTGGTTCTACAAAGAACATTGCCAGAAGAATTTTTAAAATTGAAGAGGATATTGTTTAAAAATTAAGCTATCTTTTGATAACTTGGAAAAAAAAAGCTTCTTAAATTTTCCTTTTTTTCTTTCTTCTTCCTTTTTCTTCCTTCTTCCTTTCTTCCTCCCTCACTCCCTTTCTCCCCCTCCTCTTCCTCCTCTTTCTTTTCCTCTTCCTCCTGTCCCTCCTCCTTCTCCTTCTCCTTCTCCTCTTCTTCCTCCTCATTCCTCTCGGCAGTTCTTACATGATGTGAAAATGCTCTCGATTCAGTTAAGCTGTTTGGATCCATGTGATGGGGGGATGTACAACATGTACAATTTGGAAGCAACAGTGAAGAAACGATATAATTACCACAGCGTCTTAAACATAAATATTGTGGAATGAATGATCAGTTGAATGAATATGGATAAGGGCCAAGGACAGGTTTTTCTCAATCAAAGTGTGGGCCAGTGAGTAACAGGTTGTCATGTGCAGAACAAAACTGCAGAAATTCTAGGTTAAGAGGTTTAAGACAGTGATTGAAATTCCATCTCAAAACTCCCCAGTTCCAACACCTAACACAATCAGCAAAACAGCTAAACCAGTAAAACAAAAACAAAAACAAAAAAACAGTCATCAAAAGCAATCAATAACCAAAAGGGTAAACTAATCAAAGATCAACTAAGGGAAGGAACAAAAAATTCTGGAGCAAAGCAAAAAGTACAACGAGGCAAGGTGCTCAAGCCACCCTCATACCACAGAAGCTGTCCCTTTAAATCAACAAAATCCAGAGAAGTTTCACTTAATCTCCCAACTCTTACCCTTTTTTCTTCTGCTGTAGAAATAAGGGAAAGTGCTGTTAGGAAGAAATAGGGAGAGGCACAAAACAACAGAGAAAAGTAAACACACAGAAAGTCTCCAAAACTATGTGCTGAAGTGGAAAACAAAACACAAGGAAACCTCAACCCCCAGGGAGATGGGCATGCCCCCACCCCCTGCCAACTGTGTGGAGTGAACCTTGATCCAGACTATTTGGCATAATTTAGAAGACAGAATAAAGCCCAGCCAATTGTAACAAACCATTTTTACCCTTGCAGGCTAAAGCAACCTAACCCTTCCCCCTGGATCTCTCCCTCCCTCCACCATCCCCCCAGGCCACAGATAAGTAGATGGAGCACAAAATACCTAGCCCTCGAAATGTAGCTTGGAGAGGAAACAGTCTGGTTTCAGACAGGGTAGGAAGAGAGTCAAGACGTTATCCACACTATGTACTTGCAAATAAATAGAATGTCTAGTGAGAGCTGCCCAAGCATAAGAAAGATGAAGAGGCCCCTGGGTGGCTCAGTCAGTTAAGCTTCCAACTTCGGCTCAGGTCTTGATCTCACAGTTCATGGGTTCGAGGCCTGCATCAGACTCTGTGCTGACAGCCCAGAGCCTGGAGCCTGCTTCAGACTCTGTGTCTCCCTCTCTCTTTCCCCCTCCCCTGTTCTCTCTCTTTCTCTTTCAAAAATAAGAAAACATTTAAAAAAATTAAAAAGAAAGATGAAAAGAAATGTCATAGAAACTATGCAAAAGAAAAGAAAAGGGAAAGAGAAAAGAAAGGAAGAAGTGACAAAGGGAGGAAGGGATATACAAGTATAAAACAAAGAACTCAAGCAAGAAGAAAACATGGATTCAAAAGAGAGAAGGAAATCCCTTACATACTACTTCATACCAGCAACAAATGAGAACATAAATCTCAATAAAACAAGAACTCCAAACAAGAGAACAAAAATCTCAGAATGAGATTTTCTGAATGGAGACTGAAAGAACCAAGGAAACAAATTAAAAATCAAAACAGTATTATGGAACTATTAAATAATTCAGGACAGCAAAGAAAGAATCAATCTTGTGTGGAAAATGAATTATTGGAACAAAAGTCTTGCATTACAATTAAAATGACAAACACCTGAAAACTGTATGAGAGAAGCTAACAGATATGGAAGACAAAAATTATCCAACATATGAATATTTGATTCATTAAACTGCTAATCCAACAAAGATTTACGAAGATGTGCTTAAAGACATAATACAAAACAAACAAACAAACAAAACCCACAAGAAAAAAAAAAAACCCAGAAAACTGTCCTGATATAAAAAGAGTAATGACTTTTCAACTCTAAAGGGTACAATCCATTGTAGGAAAATTTTATTGAAAATCCTCAATACTGAATATATCCCAGTTAAGCTGGGATTATAAAGAATCAGAAAGAATGCCTCCAATACTCAGGGACAAAAATAAATTACATACAAAGAAGAAAAAAAATCCTAGGTATCCTCAGTTCCACAGCAGCACTCAACGCCAGAAGACAATGGAATAATGTCTACAAAGTTTTAAATGACAGAAAATGTATCTTAAGAATTTTATACACAGTCCAGGATGCTGTTCAAGCAATAAAGGACTTATAAGGCATTCTTGAGACAATGAATTTGAATGAAATCCAGGTAATTGAGAGATGACCTTAAGTAAATAATGCAGGAATGCAAAAGACACATGAACAGAGCTGGTGATGAGTACTGAATCCATTTAAACATAGAACTAATACTAAATAACTCTGGGGAAGTATATTTAAATGACTGAATGTCAACATTATAAACCTGCAAAATTAAAAATAATCATAAGTTTTAAAAATCAGGAAACTGGGGCGCCTGGGTGGCGCAGTCGGTTAAGCGTCCAACTTCAGCCAGGTCACGATCTCGCGGTCCGTGAGTTCGAGCCCCGCGTCAGGCTCTGGGCTGATGGCTCGGAGCCTGGAGCCTGTTTCCGATTCTGTGTCTCCCTCTCTCTCTGCCCCTCCCCCGTTCATGCTCTGTTTCTCTCTGTCCCAAAAATAAATAAAAAACGTTGAAAAAAATTAAAAAAAAATCAGGAAACAAAAGAAGTGATAGGAGGAAACTCACATGTTAATGCTCTCATCTTTCTTAGCAAGATTAATTATACTCGCTAAAAACTGAAACACATCGCTTTTTAAAATCTCCAACCTCTTAATTTTCATTCTCTCCATGCCCCACCTCTGTCCCCCCCATCTCCTTTCCTCCCTCCTAAGGGAATACTTTATTATATCTCTTGTGGTAAAGACACATTAAAAATTTTTTTCCCAACAATTCGCTCCCTCTATCATTTCTTTTCTAGTATTGAATTCAAATAAAAGTAAAGTATTAAATTGAATGCTTTTAATAAAAATAGCATTTCCCTTTTATAAAATATTTATATCTATACTTTTAACTGTACACATACACATAATACATTAAAATATGTGCTTATTTATATCCCTAAAAACATATCTAGAGCAGTTGTCCACCCAGTGTTTGCGATGATTTTTTCCGAGTGGTGGGATTTGCTCCCGCGTTAACGTCTGTGCAACATTCGATCTCTTTAAAACAAGCACGTTACCTGTTTAAATGACTGTAGACGGGTTGTATTAATAAGCTCGGAGAGCAGAAGGTGGTGGAGGAGGAGAGAGGGAGGGGCAGGGTGTCAGGTGGACAGAGTGAGGAGGGGAGGACGGGAAAGAGAGGGCAGGACCACGAGCGGAGGCCGCAGGGGGAACAGAGGCGGCGGAGGAGCGGAGCGCACTCGAAGAGGCGGCGCCCAGCGGAGCGCGTTGGCGCCTGCAGGAAGCGCCTCCTGGCAGCACGCTGACCTAGTTTCCGCGGGCCCATCGGTCTGCGGCCAAAGCTCTGCTAAAACAGCCTGGAGCCTCGGAGCCGCGCACAGCTCGGGAGGAGGCCAACCCGGACAGCCTCTGCCTCTTCCTCTGCGCCCGGAGCTGTCAGATTCAACGGCGCCGGCGACCCCGGAAAGCGGGGGTGGAGAGGGATCCCCGAGCCGACCCTGGGGCCAGGCTTCTTGGAAGAGGTCAGCCGGCTCGTCTATTAAACCCGAGTCGTCCGGTGGGACCTCTGGCCTGAGAGCAGGCGCCCTTCTCCCTGGGAGAGGACTAGGACTAGAGCCTGGCCTCTCCAGCTGATGTCCCCACTCCAGGCTGCAGGGAGTCCCACGTGGCGATCGCGCACGCTTCCTCCTGCTCCAGACGGCCTGCCAGCACCTGCCCAGAACTTGCAGGCCAGGACGGGCTCAAGTTGTCAACTCAGCCCTGCCACTTCTCACCCCTTGTCCTTGGGCAAGTCACTAGATGCCTCAGAGTCTCATCTTTCTTGTATTTAGGACAGAAGATGCCATTTACATCCCAGAGGCAGGGTGAGGAGTAAATAGAAAGACGGGGGTCATGGTGCCTGGAGTGGCAGCGGGCCCCTACCCTGTGCTCAGTAAAAAATGTTAGCTTATCCACTCATTGGGAAGATGCTTTGTAGGGGGCACGATTGATGGCTTCAGGCGCCAGCCACCTCTGTCCACTCCTGATCAGGGGTGATTTATGTCATCATAGTTACTTATGCCCTGAGACATTAAGTAACTAAGTGCTTGATGCAATGCGTCCTTTCTGAAATATTTCCTATGAAATACTTTGGCCCTAAGCCCACTACCTAAAGAATTATGTTTTGGGTCACTGATATAAAAAATAATAATAAACACTTAAAAAGCAATTGCTATGAGGCAGATGGAGGGTGAAATAACTCTCTTTGCCTCTCAGCAGCAACCACCAGGGGGAAAATCGGGTGAAATAAGCAATGGACATTTGTCATTTGGGTGTCATATGGCATCCATTCCTCCCTTTTTTATGGTTAAAATCTTGATTTCTTCTGGGGGAAATTGCCCCACCTGCACTGAGCCATTTTGCGTAGATGAAAATCAAAGTCTCCTGCGCTCCCCAAACCAAGGAGTGAGCCCGTGAGCCAGCTTGGCCAACTGGACTCTCCCTCCCCCAGGACTTGGAATCATGCAGGGCCCATACAAGGACAGAAGAAAACACTAATAAAAACAGTAAAACAGGGGCGCCTGGGTGGCTCGGTGGGTGAAGCATCCGACTTCAGTTCAGGTCATGATCTCGCGGTTTGGGGGTTCGAGCCCCGCGTCGGGCTCTGTGCTGACAGCCCAGAACCTGGAGCCTGCTTCCGATTCTGTGTCTCCCTCTCTTTCTGCCCCTCCCCCTCTCGTGTGTGTGTGTGTGTGTGTGTGTGTGTGTGTGTGTGCGCGCGCGCGCGCGCGCGCTCTCTCTCAAAAACATTTAAAACATTTAAACATTTAAAAAACATAACATAAACATTTAAAAAAAAACTTTTTTTAAACAGTAAAATAAGACAACAGGGACATTTTCTTTCTGGTGGTGATGCCCTACCTAGGTTATCAAGGCTTCCATCACCACCACCCACAGCCCACAAGCCTCGTGTATGCCCATCCAGAGCTCGGGATGCAGGAACTCAGCTAACATCTGGACAGCTGCAACCTTATGTCCCGAGGCCATTACCAGGTTTAAGAGTGACCTCATCATCTCCCCTCACCCCTAAGCCTGCTCCTCTCCCAGGTTCCCTGCCTCAGTGCAGGTCACTACCACCCTTCCAGTTTCCCAGGGGGAATTATCCTAGACCGTTCCTTTCTCATCCCCCATTCATCTGGTTTCTGCATCTAACAATTCTGCCCCCTAAAAGCTTGGAACCCCCTTCTTCCTTCACCTGCCTCAGTTCAGGACTTCATCCTTTCTCTCTGGGAAGATGGCAATAGCTTCTCCAAGAAGATGTTCCCTACATCGGGCCTTCCTACTCCTAACTCATCTTCCACGCTGCAGTCAGGGCAGTCTTTCTGAAAGGTTCCACATGGTTGTGTCGGGAGCTGGGAACTCTTTGACACTCCGCCCTTTGCCTCTCTGTAGAGCCCGGTCTCCTTATCATGGTAAACAAGGTCTTGAATCCCTGGCCACTCTATCCCCTTTCTTGTCATCTCTCAACATCCCTCCCCAGGTACCTTCCTCAACCCACATGAAAGTTTCCACAGAGTTCAGGACATTCTTCGCTTTTTTTTTTTTTTTTTTTTTTTTGCTTTTACACCATTTCTACTCTGGCGTTGCCTTTATCCTAGAAGTCATGTCTCAAACTGTCCCCTCTAAGGACCACATCAACTCAAACAGAGTAGGATGAGTGAATGAGTACATTTGGGTTGGAGATGGGGAAAGGGGATAGTCTCGCGTTTGCTTTTTTCCCAGGCAGATTGTGGGAAGCTGGATTACGTTTCTGAGAGTGACTAAGACGTTAAGCCTGGAACCACGGGCAGCCGTGCTGTCGCTACGAGGAAAACACTGCTTGGGAATGGAGCCAAAAGAAGAGAGTTTGCCCATGAGACCAAGTTCCCTTGGTGACATTCGAGCCCCTAGATGCATCTGTGCCTGAAATCTGACATGACTCTTGAACTTTTTGGTTGTGTAAGCCATGCCCTCTTTTTGCCTGAGCCATTTTAAACGTGGGTTCTCCACCTATTGCAAACAGAAGAATCCTGATATCCCTAAAGAACAGTGAAAATAAGAATACCCCTTGAGAGAAAAACATCAAAATCCACAAAACAGAAGTCTGGGATCAACCTGAAGAGACAGAATGGTCCTGTGGCTGGCAAGACTTGACTGCAACCTATTGAACAAACACAACATATGTTGTGCCTAGACTCTAAGTTACCTGATATTGCAAACATCTAGCAGAGGAAGGTTGGCGAGACATACATACGTGGACAAAGCGGGGTTGGGGAGGAAGACTTGGCCATGCCCATCCAAGCGCCATACAGGCCAACAGGTATCAGAGTTCCCTTGGCAAGATTTACCATCTAGTGCAGGGGCTCTGAAACTGGGGTCCCGTGGCTGGGCTTCCTGGGGTTTTTGCAGCCTCTTGAAATTGTATGTACAATTGTACATCTTCCACAGAACAATGTCCGTGGTCTCCATCAGATAGTCGTGGGGGTTCATTACAGCGTGTAGATTAAGAATTGCTAATGTAGCAAGTGAAGAGTATTCCAGGCACTCTAAGAAACTCTTCTTAAAACCACCAAATTCCTTTGTACATTCCAGTCTGTTTCTCAGGACACCATCCTCTAATAATCAGCTTCCCATGTGGCTTGCATCCATGGAGAGAATGCAGTGAAGCCACTGATGGGGGCCCTTGGCTCCACCCGAGAGCCGTTTCTCACTACAAAGCAAGAAACGGGGACATTGGGGGAGGGGGCTGTGTTATCTGAGGCAGCTCAGATGCAAGTAGAGCAAAATTTGGGGAGCAAGAACTAGGATCCGTTGAGCTTGTGTTCCCAGCACTTGCCTAGGTTATCTCATCTAATCCTAACAAACCTGTGAGACAGAAATTACTACACCCCCGTTTTATATGGGATCAAGGTTTATACAGGTTAAAAAATGTCCACGGCTGCCTGACTTCCAAGACCATCCTACCAACAACTACTACCAAGCACATCCAGGTTCTGGTAATCGCACATTGGTCTTTGTGGTCACTCTGGTTGTGGCGCTACCGTCTAGATCCCCCTGCGACATGCTTCTAGCAGTGGACCCCTGCCTTTACCCCAAGCCACAGGGAATGTGAACCCAAGCACATCCCCCTGGGACATCCTTTGGACAGAGAGGTTGATTTAGGGATAGAAATATGACCCAGGTCCAGGCCATCTTCCAGGGGCTTTGTAAATGGAGATAGTAGGGAAGGCCCTTTGCCTCTTGGGTCTTGGGGAAAACTAATCTTCCAGAGAAAAGAAAAAAGTTAATCAGAAACCAGAAAAGATGAGAGATGGGCCGCAGGAGCCCCAGCAGCTGGAGGTCCAGGTTCTAGAAGGTCTTGTTTGCATTCTGTGAATTCCTCTCATAACAGCCTGGACAGAAAGAGTCAGTCAACAGGAAGGGGGTAACAGCAAACTTCATGGCTACCTTTCATTGCATTTATTCTTCACATCAGAGCTCTAAGGTAGGTTCTATCCTTTTTGCCGAGATGAGACAAATAAGGAACAAAAGTGGTTCAGCAGACTGGCTGAGGTCACACAGAGGCGGGTGCAGAGAGGAAGAGAGGACACAGGGCTCCAACCCAACCACCATGTTATGTCACTTTCCATCAACACGATAAAAGTGCATCCCATCAGTAAAAGCAGAGTGATGTCATGCCTCAGTCTGGAGAGGGAGCTGGAAGTAGTTGAGATGCCTCCCATGGAGAAAGTTTGCCTCAGAAGATGGAAACACTTCCTAGCTTACCTACAGAACCAATGTATTAGTATTTTGCTGTAGCAAAAAAACAAACAAACAAACAAACAAAACAAAAAAACCCAAAAAACCTCCAAAAATCTCAGTGGCTTCCAACAACAAGCTTTATTCCTTGCACTCGGGTTTGCAGCTCGGCTATATCGGTGCCCCACTCTGCTCCACGTGTCTTCTCACACCAGGGGTGAGGCTGAAGGAGTAGCCACCATCCGGGACATGGCCATCATGCTGCAGAAAGCAGGAAGGCAAGGGGCCAAGCCAAACGATGCAGTATCTTTGAAAGCTTCTGCTCTGACATGGCAGAAAAATGACACCCCCTCACATCACATTGGCAAAAGCAAGTCACATGGCCAAGCCTGACAACGTATTCCACCTACTGGAATAACTTCTGGAAGAAATGTATTCCACTCACTGGAATCACTCCTGAAAGTCATGTGGCAAAGAGTGTGGATATATAAAACCCTCACAGGGAGGAAGAAGATGGTTGCAAACAATAACATAATCAACTACAGCAGGAAATAAGCATGGGCTGGAACAACAGAACATATGACAAATCTACCTTTCATCGGAGGGGGCCCTCCAGCAGGGCTGCTGGGAAGACAACACAAACTGAACAAGGACAGAGTCCCAGCTGCAGAAAGGCCAGCTTTCAGTGGCAAAAACAGCAAGTCCTGAGAGCTAAAGCTTTCAACATCTGGATCCCAAAGAGAGAACTCACAAAACACCGGAATACAGTGGCCCAACGGCATGCCTGATGAGTGTGTCATAAGAATAATCATTATCTCAGGGCCTTGGGTTTTGAGTAGTTTCTCCATCTGTTTTCTGTTGTGTTATTATGCTTTCTTAATTATAAAAATGAGCAATTTTTTAAAGACATGTGCCTTACTTGAAGCCTAAAAGAACAAGAAGAGCAGAGGCAATTACTTTCCAAGGCCAAGCCTCATGGTGTTGAGGAAGGTATGCATGTTGGGTGATGCACCAAGAGGGTGTCATTTCAATCCTGTGGGGTAAATGGTCCTGCCACCTACCCTGATGACTGGCAAATGGAAAGAGTGGTCAGGAAAACTTTTTCCTTGGGGTGTGTGTGTGTGTGTGTGTGTGTGTGCATGTGTGTGTGTTTTGCCCCAACTTACACATTCCAGGAAGTTTCAGCTCAGATCCCAACTGAGGCTGAAGAAAAACAAAGGCCACCATGAGTTCAGTATGAGGTGGAAATCCTGGATTCCTTTCTAGCCCAAGGAGACTAGGTAATATGGGCTTAAAATGTCTCAGTTCACACTGAGTGTGTGAGACAGTCAGCCGTGGGTTTTGTGGAAATTAACAATGAGTTTAAGCCGATTTGAGCCCAGTTTGGTGTCATGTGTACAAAGACTTCAGCCGTGGGCTTCTGAGTTACACAGATCTTTGAACCCTGGCCCTGTTGCGCGACAGCTCTGTGACTGTGGGTGAGTAATTTCTTTGTGCCTCAGTTTTCTCCTTGAAAGAAAATGGGATAATAACAACATCTACCTCACTGGGATGCTTTGGGGATAAAATACATATATCTAAAACTCCTAGCATTGTACCTGACATAGAGCAGGCGAATAACAGATTTCAATTAGAAATACTAATGTAATAGGGACAAAAATGATTGACGTATGTGTATCTGCAGCCTTTCTCCTTCTCCTATTCAAGAAAAGCTGGGGCTGGGGCACCTGGGTGGCTCAGTCGGTTAAGCGTCCGACTTCAGCTCAGGTCTGATCTCACTGTTCTTGAGTTCGAGCCCCGCATCGGGCTCTGTGCTGATAGCTCAGAGCCTGGAGCCCGCTTCAGATTCTTTTTTTTTTTTTTTAATTTTTTTTTTCAACGTTTATTTATTTTTGGGACAGAGAGAAACAGAGCATGAACGGGGGAGGGGCAGAGAGAGAGGGAGACACAGCATCGGAAACAGGCTCCAGGCTCCGAGCCATCAGCCCAGAGCCTGACGCGGGGCTCGAACTCACGGACCGCGAGATCGTGACCTGACTGAAGTCGGACGCTTAACCGACTGCGCCACCCAGGCGCCCCCCGCTTCAGATTCTGTGTCTCCCTCTCTCTCTCTCTGTGACCCTCTCCTGCTCACACACACACACACTCTCTCTCTCTCTCTCTCTCTCTCAAAAGTAAATAAACATTAAAAAAAAAATTAAAAAAAAAAAAAGAAAAGCTGGGGCTACATCAGTACCATTTCCCCCTTCTGCCCCTTCTCCCACGCTCCCCTCCACTTTGGGGTCTTACTGGGGACATCTGGCTCATTGGTGGGAGAAAAATGAGAGAAATGGGAAGAGGAATTTGCAGTGGAAAGGCTAAACAGAACAAAAACAAGCAAATAATAAACAAGAGACAGACAGACAGACAGAGAGGCAGGCCTGAACAGTGAGGGTATCTATGATGGTTTCGAAGAGAGGAAAATAAGAAACAGAAGGAGAGACTCTGGAGCTGTTTGGATAGTGTGAGAGAGGGGGTAACGGAGATACACCAAGGCAAGAGAATGAATTAGGTATCGACTGCTGTATATCCAGTTATCCCCAAAGGTGGCAGCTCACAGCAATAAAGACGTATCATCTCGCAGTTTCTGTGGGCCAGGAACTTGGGAGACCGGCATTGTGGCTCAAGGCCTCCCGTGTGGGTGCAGTTACCATGTCACGCAGGGTGGACGTCACCTCAAGACCAGCTGGCTGGAAGACCCCCTGATGGCAGCCATGGCAGGAGGCCTCCGCCCCTCAGGGCAGGGCTCTCCAGAGGGCTGTGGGGTGTCTTCCCAATGTGGCAGCTGGCTTCCCCAGAGCGAGTGATCCAGGCGAGGGAACAGGGGAAGCTGCAAGGCCTTTTGTGACCCAGCTTTGGAAATCCCCCAGGGTCCCTTCTCCTGATCTGTTCACTAGCAGTGAGTCACGAAGTCCAGCCCACACTCGGGGGAAGGGAACTGGTCTCCATTTTTTGAACAGGGGTAGGGGGGGAACGTAGAAGAATTTGTGGACATATTTTAAAACCACTGAAAGGATTTAGGGGTGTGTCGCTGTGGACTGTGACTTTGAGTCCCTTGAATATTATTGGGGAACTGCATGAGAAACTTGGGAATATTTTTGCCTTGACCATAAAACTTTTTGTTGTTGCTTCACCACGATGTGGTCCGAGATTGGTCTGTATATTTCAGTATCATTTCCCTTGTGCCTGAATGACACCCCTTAGCATTTCTTGCAGTTCAGGTCTGCTGCAGGTGAGTTCTCTCAGCCTCTTTCTGGTTCTGGGACTCTAATTACACATGGAAAAGATGATTTGATATTGTCCCCCAATTCCCTGAGGCTCAGTTCACTTTTTAAAATCTTTTCACTCTTTGTTCTTCAGACTAGGTCATTATTACTCATCTGCCTTCAAGTTCCCGGATCTTGTCTTCTGCTATCTCAAATCTGCTACTAAAGTCAGCTATTATTTATTTCAGGGCTTTTTTTAAGTTTTTTTTTTTTTGTTTGTTTGTTTGTTTTTGTTTTTGTTTTTGTTTTTTTTGTTTTGTTTTGTTTTTGGAGAGAGAGCAAGGGAGGGGCAGAGAGAGAGAAAAAGAGAGAGAATCCCAAGCAGGCTCCACTCTGTCAGTGCAGAGCCTGACGCAGGGCTTGAACTCACAAACTGGGAGATCATGACCTGAGCTAAAATCAAGAGTCAGACACTCAACCGACCGAGCCATCCAGACACCCCTATTCATTTCAGTTTTTACTTTCATTTATAGAACCTCCATTTGTTCTTTTCTGTGGTCTTCATTTCTTTGCAGAGATTACTTCTTTACTCCTTTAATTCTCTGAATGCATTTATAACAGCTGCCTTAAAGCTTTCATGTTTCTCCCATCCAAGTACTATCCAGGCCTGACGCTGCTTAGCTTCTGAGATCAGACGATACTGGGCGCGTTGAGGGTGGTATGGCCATAGACTAAAGCTTTCATTCTTCTAGGTCCAATATCTGGGCCACCTTGGGTTTAGTTTTTATTGGTTTTTCTTGACTAAACATCATGTTTTTCTGTTTGCTTGTATCTCTAGTGTCTCTTGATTGAACAGTGGGCATTGTGATAAATACGTAATAGGGTATGTATGACTGTCTGCATATCTGGATTTTGTCATCTTCTCCTCAGAGGTATTGCTTCCGCAGCTCAGCTACCAGTGAGTCATCTTGAACGAGCGCAGGTTCAGTTTTATGATTTCTTAGTGCAGATCTGTGGAAAGCGGTGTTTCCCAAGCTCCTCCAGCTTGGTAGGACTTAACCAAGAGTGTGGCAAACTCTGCTTCTACTGCAAATCTTATCATGACTTTGTTTTGGGGGTTGCCTTAGGGGAGGCAAAAATGAGGTTTTACCTTAGGGCAGTGGTTCTCAACTGGGGTGATTCTGCCCAGAGGGGACACTTAACAACGTCTGGAGACATTTTTCCCCGTCACAAGTTCGTGGTGCGGCACTACTGGGTCTGGTAGGTGGAGGTCAGGATGCCAAATATCCTACAATGCACAGGACAGTCCCCCCACAACAAAGAACTCTCTTGTCCAAAATGGCAATCGAACCAAGGTTGAGAAATGGAGCCCCCTCCTGTCCCATGGATTCTAGTCTCTTCAGTTGCCCCAAACTCTGATCGATGCCTCCTTCAGTCAGTGGGACCATTGTGTTCTGCCCAAATTCCAGTTCTTTATGCCACAGTAAGAATACTGTCCCTAAGCAGGGAGCTGAATGATTATAGGACTCAATTCAAGATTCCCACCTCTCAGTGATCAGTCTTGCTGGCAAAGTTGCCCCATAGAGTTCATCACGTCTAGTTGTTTGTGGTGAGAGGGCTAATCCCTAGAGCTACTCCATGGTGGCTACAAACTGAAGTATAGTGTGTTTATCTTGGCCTTTCTAGTTCTAACTGAAACTTTACAGAAATTGATGAACCTGAAGAATTGTAAAAACACACACGAACCGTAAGTTTTCCCAACGAGCCACTCACCGAAGAAATTTCTAGTTCAGAGTCTCATTCAACAGACATGAATGGGGCCCTCTCATGGACAAGGTTCACTCAGTTTATCCATATAAACCTGAGGTATGCATTACCATTGCCATTGCCATTTTATATGAAATAAACTTGCATCAGGAAGTGCAATTTTCCTAAAATTTAGGGGAGATAAAACAGATTCAGGGAACATATAGAAACACATCAGAACATGAATCGGTCTGATTCCAAGTCCAGTGTCTTTTCTTTCCTTTCCAGCATCCACAGCTGTTTTTCTGGGATCTATCCACCATCTCTCAGAGGAGATAAAATGGCCTCATAACGTGACTCGTTTTTCCCTTCTCACACCGATCTGTTCTCTGCTAATTTCATTCATACTTTCCTTTTCTGGCAAACCCTTATTTGGTGCTTGGCCTCTTTGTCCACATTTGTCCCGAGACATATCTGAGGCTGAACACCTCTCTCTCAAGGATCCAGGAACTTACGTGGTCAAGAAAATGTTTTCCAATATTTACATCACACAATTTCATTTCCTCTGTTAAAATCTTTTTTTACTGTTTAATTTTAATTGATTTTTTGAGAGAGAGAGTGTGCGTGCACGTTCAAGTAGGGGAAGGGGCAAAGGGAGAGAGACAAAATCTTAAGCAGGCTCCACAATGAGTGTGGAGCCCGATGTGGGGCTCGATACCACGATCCTGGGGTGATGACCTGAGCTGAAATCAAGAGGAACGCTCAGCCGACTGAGCCACCAAGGCACACAAAGATTTTTTTTTTTTTTAAGTAATCTTTACACTGAACCTGGGGATCAAACTCACAACCCCAAGATCAAGAGTTGCATGCTCCACCAACCGAGCCAGGTAGGCACCCCTCCTGTGTTAAAATCTTAAAAACAAAAACAAAAACAAAAACAAAAACAAAACAAAACAAAACAAAAACCTCTCAATTGTTAACTAAGAGTTATCCAACTTGGGTAAGAGAAAACTGAATGCTTCCTATAGAGAATCAGTGAATACTGATCTATTTATTCCTATTTTTATGAATCGGGAATGACTTTTTAGGTTGAAAACAGAACCACGTTATCTCTTTGCACTACAGAATCACAACAAAGAGTGACTACGTTGTAGTGGGTTGAATGGAAAAAAAAAAAAAAATATATATATATATATATATATATATATATATATATTCTAACCCCCAAAACCTCTGAGTGTGACTTTATTTGGGAAACTGGTCTTTGCAGGTGAAATTAAAGATTTTGAGATGAGATCACCCTGGGTATCCAGGTGGTCCTAAATCCAGTGACAAGTGTCCATATAGGATGCTAAAGAGGAGAGACACAGAAACCCCAGGAGGAGACCACAGGAAGACGGAGGTTGAGATTGAAGCAATACCAATGGCCATGAGAAGCTGGAAGGGTCAAGGAAAAGAATCCCCTCTAGAGCCTTCAGGGGGAGCACGGCCCCACCCACACCTTGATTTCAGATCTCTGGGCTCCAGAACTGTGGGAGAATAAATTTTTGTTGTTTTAAGACCCCTAGTTTGTGGTAATATGCTACAGTGGACACAGGAAACTAATACACATGTTCACATTAAAAGGCAATTTGACACATTAACCACCCTGGACTGTGCAAGATCTTTTCCATTAATAGTTGGTTTCCTTCTTGTTTGTGGATTTCTTCAGTGGCTACTTCTTGCCAGTGCTGATGGCCAACCATCAGAGAAGGCTACAAACATTTAAGTCAAAATAGGAGAAAAAACTTAAAACTGAGAAATTAAGAAACAGTTAATTTTCCTGATTAGGAACTGATTGCTGCCTGCTTCTGCAGCAACCCAGGTGGTGCAGTTAGAATACTTTCAGCCACAAGACAATGGAAAACCCAAACCAAAGTGGCTTAACCTCAAGAACACTTACTGGTCACATTCTGGACCAGCAAACCTGGGATGGACTTCAGTGCCCGGCTGGTAAAGTCGGCAGATGTAATCATCTCTCCACCCTGCCATTTACAGCATTGGTGACTTTTTAAAGCTGTTCCTCTCACTGCTGGAGGAAGGCTGTCACAGGTAAGCAGGGCGACATGCTTCCTCTCTTAGGTCCAGGAAGAGAGTCAGAGAATGAGAGACAAAGACAGAGAGAGACGCTTTCTGTAGCTCTCTCCTTAGAGAAGGTACTTCCCAGAAGACTTCAGCAAAACACATGCCCTCTTTTGAACCAATTGCTGATAAGAATGATGCGTCATCCCCAAACTAATGAGGCCCTACACCCTGAACTTGTTGAGGTAGGTTTGGTTTCCCCACGGCCTCCCCAGAATGCATTCAAATGGAGAGTAGTTACTTAAACAAAATGGAGGTCTGTCAGGAAGGGCAAGGATTGAATGAGATGATGGGCAGATATTGTATATAAACAACAGTGCAACAATCCCAATGTGCCAACCATCCCATCCACCTTAAAATGTAAAATACATCCATGGTTGAGGACATCTGCATTCCCCTGCACAATTACATCCCTTCATCCTCCTTAGTTACCTGCTAATTTAAACTTGGGGCTTATCAGTGCCACGTATTTCATTCTTACTATTCATCTATTCTTACTGTATGTCTGTATGCTGAAGCCATTTTCATTCTCTTGTGTGTCTTTAAACTTAATATAAATGGGATGTGTATGTACTATTCTGCAACTTGCTTTTATTGTCCCAACACCGATTTGTGAGACAGGTCCACATGGAATATATGAAGTTCTAGTTCACACATTTTCATGGATGCATTCCAATGAATGGATTCATTAATCCTCCTGTCCGTGAACATTTAGGTTGACACTTTTTTCTTTACTACAAAGAAAGCTGCCGTGAACATTCTCAGCACATGCCTCTGTGCAGTCCTAGGAGGGTTTCTTTGGAGCACGTGACAGAAGGAACATCATCAAGTTATCAGGTACGTGTATCTTTAACTTTGGCTGTTCTCAATAGAAGCTGTACCAAATTATATCCCACCGGCTGCATATGAGGATTCTGCCCCTCCACACCCTTGCCAACACATGCCGGACCCAACTTTAAAATCTGTTAGTCTTGTAAATCTTCTTTAAATGGTCTGTTATTCTCATTAGTCTCCAAATTCCACTCGGACAACCACTGTGGTTACCTCATTCACTCGCAGACCCCCGACAATGCTTAGCACTTAGTAGACTTCATGACAAAGATATGGGGCCGATGCTCAGTGTTTTTAGGGCAGGTTCCCAGCCTCATTCTTCTCCGTATAAATCCTTCATTATGCTGTTAACAGTAAGAAGGGAAGGTAGGCATGGTCCGGTTACTGGGAAAATCTTGCTATTAACTGAATCGGCACACACATGGGATCCAGAGTGTGGAGAAAAGATGTCTCTACCTTTGGCCTCAAGTTGCCTGTCAGTCAGGACTCTGCCTCCCTTCTCTCCATACCCCCCGGTGCTCTGGGTACCTAACCCCACACTAGACACCTGGCCGGCATCTTCCTCAGCCTCTGGCTCGGGTTCAGTTGTTCAGGTCCATCTCGTTCACCCCTTAAAGGCGATGGGGGTTGAAAAATGGGTGGGTGAGCAGGAAAGAAGGGATAAAGAAAAGGGAAGAAAAGCAGCCTTCCTGGTCCCACCTTAGTGGGGAGCATATGAACACATCAATTGCTGAGCTCATAAATGCACTTGGTTTTCTCTGTGCTTTTTCAAATACCTCCTTCTACTGTCCTAATTTAGTATGGGCCAAATTCCTAGAAAAAGGCAAGCGTGCACCACACCCAAGACAGTGGGGACCGCATCCAAACTTTTTGTTCCAAATCCAGCTTCCCTGCAGTGGTTCTCAACCAGGGGCAGCAGCGCCCTCTGGAGGCACATGAAAATGCGTGGTGGCATTTTTAGCCGTCTCCCTGCTTGGGAATTTAGTTAGTGGTCACGGCCAACAATGCCCACAATGAACAGGTCAGACCCGCACGGTGAGGAACTGTCTAGCCTAAAATGCCAATACTGCCCCCGACTGAAATCGCCGTGGGCTCTGGGAGGCTGAGGGCAAGGCCTGTCATGTTCACAAGCCTGTCCCCAGGGGAGTCTGGCACACAGTGGGGGCTCCATAAATGCTTGCCGAGCGAAAGAATTCGGGACTCCAGTATGCTGTAGCACCGGCTCACAGAACCCAAGTAACTGCTCCAAGCACACACTGGAAACCAGAGTGCTAACTCATCAGTCAGAAACAGACTAGGAATCTAAAGGGGAAATATCCTCTCTGCCAGGAAGTGCGTGAAATAATCTTCAGATGTGGGGAAGATTGTGTTCTCTGTGCCTGGAAAGCTATCACCTGGAATCCTGTCACTTCTCCCATTTAGAAATATGAGGGCGTTAAAGAGATACAGTCATAGGAAAAAAAAAAAAAAAAGCGTAAGTGTTCTGACATTACAAAGCAGCCAAAACCTTATGCACAACAATTTCCCCCCAACGCCACCACCATATGACAGTGACCATGAATGAACATCGCAAAGCAAAATTTGCCAAAGCAGTTGCTCCTGGGCCTTCAGGAGCAAGTGAAGGGAGTTCGCAAGCCCGTCCTACTGAAAGGAGAGAGCCTGACTAAGCACTGGGCTCTAGATCAGAAGGCAAGGGTTCCATCCTCAGTTGTGACGCCCAGTAGCTGGGTAAGTTGCCGAACTTCTCCAAGCCTCAGTCCCCTCATCCATAGAATGGGAACGACGATACCTACCCTATAGGGTAACATGAGGGTTAAGTGATACAGTGTCAGTAAAGCAGGAAGCACAGTGCCTGGCACTTAAAACACACATTATCATTACTAATTCTTTGAAAAGCAACCCCAAATAGCCAGTAATAAAGCCACTGACTGCCTTGCAGAACAAAATAGACACTCAGCCATTTAACCCAAGGACATGAGCAGACCAACGGAACATCCTGTTCTTAAAAGATGTAGATGAAGTAATTTTATTCTGCCTCCAAGTCCTTTTGTTCCCTGGTTGACCAACAGTGCTGCGATTCACATTAAATTATAATTGTGTTTCTATATCCCTCTGGTGATAAATATTTCACTATTGGGCCTCTTTTGGAAAAAAGAAAAACAAAAAGAAGGTCTTCGAGCCAACTTATTCCTCATTCAACCTTTACATTTTTCTTCCCCCATCCTCCACCTTCTCTCCACTGGGTCCCATTGCTGGCATTTTGCTGTACGAAGGAGTGGATTTGTGCTTTATTCCAATAACTTTGAACACTGATAATAATGAAAACATTTGGCATCTGTTTTCTGTTGAAATGTGAAAGCTTCAGAGCAATATTTACAAAGCCTACTTCCCCAACCGCGGCTCTCAGATCTGATTAAGTAACACTCAAACATGACATTCCAAATCAGAGTAACAAGCTGTTCTTGGGCTGTGTCAGGGCCAATCCCTTATATTTTCAAATTTATGAGTATGCTACTAGAGAAACATCACTTACCCAGCTGATCCAACAAATATGCTCTCTCCTCTCGTTCACATGCAATAGTTTAGATCTTCCTGACTCAAATCCCAGTCAGAGCCCCCTTCCACACGTTTTAGGGACTGGCTATGATGTGGGGGATGTCTCAATAGTGGTGGTGCCTGAGTTGGGGCATATTCATACGTTGACTGATCTTTTTGTGAAGACGCTCTGGCATAAACAGATCAAGGTAGCAGCAGGGAAGGCTATATATATTTCTTTAATCAAACTCAAGTCCCTATACGGAAAGCTGAGAAAATTCTCCCTGGGAGAGTATGTGGGCAGGCAGCAACTCTCACACATCCAACTACACAGATTTAAAGCAAACCCGCTATCGATAACTATCACGATGTGGAGTAGGCTGAATAATGGCCCCCAAAGAGATCAGGTCCCAATACTGAGACCTATAAATGTTACATTATTTGGAAAAGGGGTCTTTGTGGATGATTAAGGATCTCAAGATGGGAAGATTATCCTGGATTATCTGGTGGGCCCTAAATGCCATCACAAGAGTCCTTCTAAGGAGGAGGCAGAGGGAAATCAAACAGAAGAGGAGAAAGCCATGTGGCCACTGCGGCGGAGACTGGAGTGACGGAGCCACCAGCCAAAGAATGCCAGCAGCCACCAGAAGCGTATAGAGGCAAGGAATGGGTTTTCCCCAAGAGCTTCAGGTGGGAACACAGTCCTGCCAACACCATGATTTCAGCTCAATGAAACCAATTTTGGAATCCTGGCCTTCCAAAGTGAGAGAATAAATTGCTGTTGTTTTAAGCCACTATGTCTGTGTCATTTTGTTACAGTGGCCACAGGATAATAATATACTAGAAAAATAAAAAGCAAATCATAACAGAGTCAAAATTTAACACTGGAAAAAACCTAACCCAGTCCTCCCTCTGTCCCATCTTACAGACCAGGAATGTAAGCAGAGAAGAGGCCAAGTGCTGTGGTAAATCCACACAGAATGGGAGGTGGAGCCAGGACCAGGTTTCTGAGTGTCACAGCTCCCTTCAAAGAAGAGAAGTTGCACCTTTGGCCTGCTTGGGGGGGGGGGGGGGCCCTTTGAACCTTCTCAGAATGTTTCCAGCACTGTCCAATATCGTCCAATATGGCAGCCACTAGCCACCTGTAGCTATTTAAATTTAAATTCATTAAAATGAAATGAAATTTAACATCCAGTCCCTCAGGCACACAAGCCACATTTCATGACCCCTACACGCACATGTGGCTAGTGGCTGCTGAATCACACAGGACAGGCAAACATTTCCATCATTTAGAGGAAGTTTACTGGACTGGACAGTGCTAGACCAGGCACACAGAAGGCCCTGCCAACTTCTCACCAAACTTAAAAACACCATGTCTGTTTGTTCCTCTTGCATTTCCAACACCTAGTACACTGGCTGGCCTGCCTTGGGGAGTCCCATAAGGACTTCTATGAAGGTGCAGAGTGACACCAGGAATTGTGACCCCCTCACACCCTCTCCTCACTGAGAAGGGCTTTCTTGTCTCCTTTGAGGGGCACTGCAATATATGGCAAGGACTGCACCTCAGGCAGCTTCCTTGTCCAAGCCCAAGAGCAGCATTGGGAGGCCAAGAATAAGACAAAGGGGGTAGACTGCGTCAGACCCTCCCAAGACCCGGCTAATGTCCCAGGAGAGTCTAGAGGCCATTCGGGGGCTGCTCCTAATTTCTTTGGATGCCTCTTGGGATACCAACAGAAGTATGACACACTCTCTCTAGAAAACACCAATGAATACTTGTACGGCCCTTCATAGTTCAAAAGCAATGCCCCGGTCTCCTTTGATCCATACAACTGGGGAAGCAGAGACCTCCTTTCAATAGTGAGAAAACTGAGATTCAAAGAGATTAATGAGAGACGGCTTGCCAAAGATACACAAAGAAGCCAACATTCCAGCGAAAAATCCTGACTCTAAACTTGCCTTGCGTACCATCTCATCTTCCTTCTTCCCCTAAGACATGGAGATGGGTCCTAGGCCTTCTTGAGAGCACAGGCAGGGCCCCACTCACCTGTGTAGCTCACCCGTGATACCTAAGCAGGGTCTTCCTCAAGCAATCAAATAATGCCTATGCTTGGTTTTCACATCTCACTCTCCTCCCCAGGTAGAAGAAGACAAGTCAAGTCCAAGGGGGAAATGAGTCAAGTACAGTAAAACCTTGGATTGTGAGTCACTTGTTCTGCGAGTGTTCCGCGAGACGAGCAAACACTTCTAATAAATTTTAACCTGATAAACGGGCGACGTCTTGCAACATGAGTAGTACATGACGCCGAACGTCACATGATCACAACTGAGCCAACGGTTCTTGAAATTTACTTTGGTATACAAGTGCTGTGGATCACAAGCATGTTTCTGGAATGAGTTATGCTTGCAAACCAAGGTTAGGAAGTACAGTAAGTACTTGGAAGTGCACTTCTGAGTAGTCAACTCCAGAAATAGAGGATTGTTGCACACATCAACCTCAGAGAAGTGAGTTCCTCATACTGACAGAAGCTATGGGCCACAAGTGAGACAGGGTTTTCAGGGCAGACAACAGGCATTTGTGCCCATGTGGCCATGTTCTGGAGGTTTTTGTAACACACAAACACACACACACACACACACACACACACGGAATCCGTGGACGCTCACAGTGTTCCAAGAATATAATTTAAACCTCACCACACCTGAAATGTTGTCAATTAAACCACAACTCTATGACTTAGGTGCTAGAATTAGTCTCATTTCACAGCTGAAGAAACCGAGGTTCAGGAAGGTTAAGTAAATTTGCTCTCCATCATTACAGCTCGAAGGCGACAGAGCTGGGATCTGAATACAGGTTTGTCCTATTCTAAGCTCCTTCCCACGGCAATACTCTGACTCTCAACAAAGCCTGAAAGAGACATTGTGGATTTATAGGAATTTGTCATGGAAAATAAGGCCTTAGGAGAAAAAAATTCTTGAAAATAGTTATGAATAGGCTTCTACATGGATAAATATATACTTATCTCATATTTTGAACATATTCCTAATTCCACTCTGTGTTTCTGTTGTCAACACCTGTTTTTTTGTTTGTTTGTTTGCTTGTTTTTTTAAGGCTTCCCTCTGTCTTTAGCAGGAAAACCCAGAACCCATCAGAGTCCACAAAAATAAAAATAAATGTTATCTAGGAAAAGAAGAACCAATGGTACTGGGTCCTTTTCTCAGAAAAGTACATATTGATGACATGTTATATTTCTAGAGGAAATTACTTCTTGACTCTTAAGAGTCTAAGACTCTTTAAAAATTTTTTTTATTATGGAAATTTCAAACATTCATTAAGGAAGAAAGAAAAATATAATAAACCCCTATGATCGACCTTTTATTTTCAACAGTTACATACTCATGGCCAGTCTTGTTTCATCTAATCCCCCTACACTCACTTTGTTTGCTCGTATTTTAAAGTAAAGCCCAGGCATCTATCAGTTACCCTGTGAATACTTCAAAAACTTTGAATGCATCTTTAACTGATAAAGACACCTTTTCAACACAATCACAATCCATTATCACACTTAACAAAATTACAGTAATCTCTTATCATCTGAAACCCAATCATACTTAAATTTCTCCAACTGCTCCCCAAAATGTCTTTTTTTTTTTGCAGTCAGTTTGTTCCCATCAGAATCTGAGCAAGATTCATATATATCACATTTGGTTATGTTTCTTGAGTCTTTTAATTTTACACCACCCACAAAACTGGACTCGAAATGGATTAAACACTTAAACATAAGACCTGAAAACTATAAAACTCCTAGAAAACTAAATTAGGAAAAAGCTCCTTGACAGTGAGTGATCTGGGCAACATTTTTTTGCCTAGGACACTAAAAGCACAAGCAACAAAAGCAAAAATAAACAAGTGGGACTACATTGAACTAATAAGATTCTGCACAACAAAAGAAACAACCAACAAAATGAAAAGACAATCTATAGAATGGGAAAAAATATTTGCAAACCATATATATCTGATAAAGGGTTACTCTCCAAAATATATAAGGAATTTATACAACTCAAAAGCAAAAACAAAGCAAAACAAAACAAAAAAACAAAATAAACCAAAAAACAAACAAAAAGATTAAAAAACGAGCCAAGGACCTAGACATTTCTCCAGAGAAGACATATAAATGGTCAAAAGGTACATTAAAACATGCTCAACATCACTAATCATAGGAGAAATGCAAATCAAAACCACAATGAGATATCACCCCACACTCTTGAGGATGACTCATCAAAAAGACAAGATAATAAGTGTTGGGAGGATGTAGACAAAAGGGAACCCCTGGCTCTTGGGGATACTGGGAATTACGAATGTTCTGGGTACAGAGCAAACACTTCAGTTTAGCCAGGTCTAAATCACTCCGTACAGAATGCTTCAACTACTCAGCTCCCCACCCGGCAGAGCACAGTAGAAAGCAAATGCCCCGAGAATTTCATAACGGCTTTGCTCTCGAGTTAAGTAAGATTTTGCTGTCATATTCAATATGACAACATGTCAAATTAACACTCCCTCAATATAATATATCACCAATAGGAACTGTTCTCAAAAACTTCAGTACAAAAGCCATTTCAGAAAAGTGCTTAAAAATTAACTGGAGAAAAAGAACTAAGCTAGAGAAGTGGCCAAGGAGAGTGGAGGAAGGTCTTTAACCTCAAAGATGTAGTCATTTAAAACAAAACAAAAAAAAAGTAGTCATTTTATGGAAGGTAGTCACATCAGAGATAGTCTAAATCAAATTTTTAATATACTTATCTCCTGGGGAGTTTATTAAAATGCAGGTGCTCAGTCAGTAGGTGAGGGGTAGGGCCCGAGACTCTGTATCTCGAACAAGCTGCCAAGTGATGCTGACACTGCTGGTCCACGGACCACAGTTTGAACAGCCGGAGTCCAGATGTAGATGAAGGCCTAGTGAAACGAGAATGTTCCCTCTCTGCCCTTCCTGCCTCCCCACATCCTCCCAGCTCCTTTCATACCCACTCATCCTCTAGGAATGAACACTCAGTCCTCTAACTGTTCAAAGTACAACCATTCCTTGTGAGCAACGTCTCTGTGGGCTAAAATCTTATGCACGGGACACCTGCTCCTGGTAATGCAGCTGATTTTATCATCTGAAAGTTTTCCCGATAAAAGTACTTGAAAATACTAAAGAACACATTTCAAATGAAATGTGTGAGGCATAGCTGACCTTACAGGAAAGCACAGAAAATCTATGGAGGCTGAAACAGAAAACTGTAAGCCAAACAGGTAAATGCATCAACAGATGCGCAGTATCCTAGACCAGCCCCGTAAACCTAGAAACAGGTTTTCATACATAGGCCGGACAAAGATGGAGAACACTGGGTCTGTAGGAGGAGTGGTATGGAGATAAGAATCCCACGTGGTGCCAGCCCCCAAAAGGCACCCCTCTAAGAAAACGTAACTACCATAGGGAGACCAAAGCCTGACACCGTGAGCTCCAAGAAGAAAAAAATTTTTTCACCCAGAATTCATAACCATGAGTTTTCTTCCCTCACCTCATTACTCAAGTGGTCTAGGAATTCCTAAACAACAAACTTAGCACAAAAGGTGGCTCTGACTCCGTAATCCCTCTGGGGTACCTAAGCAGAGGCAAATACCAGAGCTCTCAAGGGTGTAGAGGTATTCTCTCTCTCTTTTCCCTGCGTCTCCCCAGCTCGTGCTTTTGTTGTCTCTCTCAAAAAAATAAATAAATTTAAAAAGCAGCAGCAGTAGCAGCCTGGCAAAAAAAAAAGGGGGGGAGGGACCGCGGTGGGGGGGGGGGGGCCCAACTGCAGCAAAAATTGCTGGTCCTATAGCTACTCCCTGTCCGCCATGATCCACACCAGCAAATCGAATACCTGACATCCTGCCTCTCCCCAGCTGAAGTCCATTTCAGATTCAAGTCTCACTGCTTAATGGATACCAATTCAGTAAAGCCTAACTGTAAGAGAATCTGAGAAAATGTGGGACTTGGCTTTCCAGATGAAGCAGTATGGGGAAGCACACGTAACTGACTCTGACCAAGTTCATCAACCACAGACAGGGACTTCCTTAACCACGCAATGGTGTCTTCAAGAAACATACTGCAGGGGCACCTGGGTGCGTGAGTTCGAGCCCCGCGTCGGGCTCTGTGCTGACAGCTCAGAGCCTGGAGACTGCTTCGGATTCTGTCTCCCTCTCTCTCTCTCTGCCCCTCCCCTGCTCATGCTCTGTCTCTCTCTGTCTCAAAAATAAATAAAAACATTAAAAAAAAAACTTTAAAAAAAAAAAAGAAACGTACTGCAAACATGTCACTAACCAGTGAAATGTTCGGATTTAATGTCAGTAACAAAACTAGTCTGATGCTGCTATTAAACACTGTACTAGATGCCTAAGTGCAATTTTTTTTTTTAAAGTGTAAGCATTAGAAAGGAAGAAGCAATACTGTTAATACATTCACAAGTGACATTACTGTCTACATAGAAATACCTAAATAATCTATAAACTATTAGAATTAAAATTCAGCAGACTTTCTAGATATAAAATCAATATAAAGAAAGCAACTGCATTATACCCATAATAATAAAATAGAATATGCAATTTTTAAAGTACCACTTAAGAACAAATCTAGCAAAAGATGCGTAAGGCTGTCATTTAAAAATCATTTAAAAAGCTGGCGGGGGGGGGCACGACTGGGTGGCTCAGTCGGTCAAGCTTCCGACTTCAGCTCGGATCATGATCTCACAGTTCATGGGCTCAAGCCCCACAATGGGCTCTGTGCTGACAGCTCAGAGCCTGGAGCCTGCTTTGGATTCTGTGTCCCTCTGTCTGCCCCTCCCCTGCTCATGCTCTATGTGTGTGCCTCTCTCTCAAAAATAAATGAACATTAAAAAAAATTAAAAATCATAAAAAACATAGAAACATAGAAGACCAGAAAAAAATGGAGAGACGTATACCATGTTCATAGATTTAAACAACTTAATATCAGTGAGATGTATTCATATATGTCTGCAACTATTTACAGTATAATTTAGAAACTTCTAGCACAGTTGAAGATGTATCCTTACAGCTCAACAAAATCCAAGGTTTATACTCAAGAGACACTCTCGCAGACTGCACAAGACATGTAAGAATGCTAACTAAAGCATTTTAAAAGCAACAAAAATCCAGTGTCTAAAGTGACCATCAACAGGAAAATGCATAAACTGTGGTACAGTCACACAATGACAAAGGAATATTACACAGCAGTTAAAATGAACAAAGAAGAGTTTCATTTAGCAACATAATTGTGAAAAAAGTGAGCTACAGAAGGCTATACACATCATGACAACTTCTCAACAAAATATTTAGACATGCAAAATCATACAGTTCATGTGTACTTACATATATATCACAAGTATAAAAACATACATGGGAATGAAATATATCAGAGCAGTCTATAGTCACCTTTGATAAAGGAAGAATGGGATTGGGCTGAGACACACAAAGGCTTCACCCACATCTGTAACATGTTATTTATCAAAAAAAAAAAAAAAAAAAAAAAAAAGACCTGAAAGACAGTGAAACATTAAAATTAATAAAAGTTTAAAAAAATTTTAATTAGTAAAGCTGGAGAGTGGGTACGCGGGTGTTCATGTAGTATGTACAGTTTTCTGTGAACCTGGGAGGTTTCCTTTACAAAGAGAACGGCAAGGTTGGCTAGCTTAACAAAGGTGACACACGTGTGTGTGTCCCTCATGCTGTCAGAGGTGGTTCACACTGAGCGGGTGTCTTCCACAAGTTTCTGCAAGCGAGAGCAGCTCGGCCAGCTCGATCCCCCGCCCCGCCTCTCTACCATCAGTCTCGTTTTCAACGTCCGTCTTCCCAGATGACCAGCTGGCTGTGAGAGCCGAGATGCGCTCGGAGGAAGGAGACTGCCCCCCAGGCTTCCAGCCTAGGCCACCTGCTCCACCTGGAATACCACCGAGTCAGCAGGCTGGTAACAAGGCTTCCTCTGGCCTCCCCCTTGCACTCCCCACTATGGACTTTCTCCTCCAGGAACCTCACCGTGCAGGGGGCAGCGTTTGGCAGAGCTGAACCCCCGGATATAAGAGCACATAAAGGCCACCAATTTTCATCTGACTGTGGTGGCAAAGCCACCTCACCTGGGACTTGGGACTTGTTCTTTTGCTAAGCACAGAAAGACCTCTGGTGTGTCCACCTGGCAGGCCAATGACATCACCTTTATAGATTTACCCCAAACACGCTCAGGAAATGAACTTGGTGCTTTACGCCAAAAACTCCATGGAGATTAAAGTGGTTTTAAACCCCATTTGTGCAGGGTCAGAAAAAGTTCAACTTTCTATCCTCACTCTTAAGTATAACTGTGCAGTGTTTCTTGCAGTAAAACGTTAATAAATTTGTCAAGAACAGAGAATCAGGGCTCAGGGCAGTCTACAAAATTAGATTTCTCAGGAACACCTTGGCCCGAGCTCTTCAACTTGGAGAGACGGTCCTTTAGGACCCAAAGCCGCTAGAAATCCACACTAAGTTCATCTATCACTTCACTCCGTATCCTTCATAGCCCTACAGTGTCTTCCCACCGCCCTGGAAAGGAAACCCAGATTCCTCAGCAGGACTCAGGTGGTCCTTTGTGACGCGCGCCCTGCCCTCACTTGGACTGTGTCCAGTTCGTTCGGCACTGTAGTACCAGCACACGATGAGGTGCCAGGTGCCTGATAAATGCAAGAGGACGTAGGACGTCTGCTCCTTCCCACCCCCTCTCCCTCCAGCCTCTCAGGTTCCTACTACAAGTGGCAGTAAAAAATTTTAAAATTAAAGAAATAATAAAAAATTGAAAAATAAACCAGAAACCCCCAGGAGGAAAGTGCACTTGCTCCGCAAAGGAGAGAGAAAACTGAGATTTCACTCGGATCCGCAGAGGGCTGGGAATAGCAGGCAAGTGGCGACATGTCCCAAACCAGAAGAAGGTGGTGGTGTCGCAACAGAAAGAGAAGCAGACGGCCCAGGGCTGGGGCACAAATCCAGCCATCAAGGCACAGGCAGGTCCCATTTCCTCCCTGATCCACCTGGCACACGGTGACTGTAGACCCTGTGAACTCCAGCAGTCCTGGACTACAGGTGCTCCGTCACAGAGGGCACAAGGGTCTTGCGTTAGCGTACATTTTGGGGGACAGGTTCTTTCAAGTGGGAGAGGTGACCATCAGTGGGCCATCAGTGAGGATTCTTTGCATTCTCTCTGCCAGGCAGCGGTGCGCCGCAGGGGGCCGGAGTCAGCTGGTCCCAGCCCGGGGAGCCTCCTGTGAGCACCTCTTCCCAGCTCCACCGTCAGGGACAGGGACATCGGCTTGGCAGGCTGAAATCTGCCGTGGCAGGATGGACACCACAGAAAATAGCAAACGCTACAAGTTAGTGCCTTTTATTTTCCTTTTCCAGGGTTTTTAAACATTTACTAGACACGACTAGTTACGGAGAACCATGTTAGTGTGCCTGAGATGTGGGTCCCCGGAGAGCAGAAACAGAGCCCGGGTGACAGCAGCACATCCCATACAAACAGGTTACTCATTGCTCTCTGAAAGGAATACTTTCCATTTCCTATGGTGCTTCATTTTCGGTTTCGAATTAGTTTTCTGGGGGGAAAAAAACCCAAAACAAAACAGTATCCCTGTCGGCATGGGCCCTGAATCTCACTCACTTCTGCATCCTCAAAGATTACACTCCACAGATCAACACCTCCCTCCTTTCTGGCATTCTTTTCAGGAGACAACCCTTTCCCAAGTGTCACCCACCATTTCCTTTCGATTTTGCGAGTCCCCCTCTCGACCTCACATTACCCTTTCCATCATTGCCAAGCCCTTCCAATTACTTGTGTCCCTCCGGCTCAGCCCTTATTTAATCCAGTGACACTCCATCCTCTGGACCCTTCCTGCCCATCTCTACGGTTGTGGAGTGGCACCATTCTCTACGGTTTGCCTTCTCTCCCTACACCTGCTCCTTCTCCACATATGGGGCTCCTTTTCTTGTCCTGAAATAGTCACGGAAATGCACAGAAGACACACCCAACTGTCAATTATTGGAGCCAAGGGACATCAGGGTGTGAAATCTATCAAACTTAGATTGTCTCGGTGTTCCACCAAAATGTAGTATTTACATAATTTTAAAAACTCAAGTGACCCCGAAGTTTCATCTATAAAGCACCTCAGGCGGCGTGCTAGCACCTCTGGCCCACAGGCTGCCAGCGGCCACACGCAAGCTGTTGTCTCCCAATTCCGTCGTCATCCAGACAACTACTACGCTCCGGACCTGCGTCCTCAGAAGGCGAAGAGCCATCTCCGCCCAGGGCCTTCCGCACACACCTCGAACCCAGCACTCTCCCCCACACCTCTGCTACCCCTCCCCTCCCACTCCCACTCGGGGCAGGGCCCCAGCAGCATGCAGACACAAACGCCCAAGACCCCCTCGCCAGCCATGCTGAATCCGTGTTCAAACTGCCCTCAAATCCAGCCATTTGTGTGAATTTCCAAGCCTCTTTGCTATTTCAGGCCTTCACTTACCACCCAAATTAGGACAAAAATCGAACGGGACTCCCTGGGTATAACCTTCTTTCTCCAATCTATCTCCTAAACCATAACCAGAAAGATCTTACTAAAATGCAAATCGAAACACATCGCCTTTCCAACTAAGGCCCCTCCATAAATCCCTAATCACCATATTAAAATCTGCAACTGGTCACAAGAGCATCGAAGAAAAATTTCCAGGGGCGCCTGGCTGGCTCAGTCAGCTGAGCGTCTGACTCTTGATTTCAGCTCAGGTCATGATCCCAGGGTTGTGGAACTGAGCCCCGCTTCGGGCTCTATAAGGAGCATGTAGCCTGCTTGAGATTCTCTCCCTCCCTCTGCCCATCTCCCCAGCTCACACTTGCTTCCTCTCTCAGAATAAAAAAAAAAAATAATAATAATAATAAATTCATTCGTTTAAAAAAAAAGAAAAAAACTTCAACTGAATTCAAAGACATCTTTTATCTTCCTCCACCAACAGCTCTCATACTCCAGTCATGTTAAACAATTTGAAGTTCCCTAGAATGCATTCCACTTTTACTCCATTTGTCAAAGACTACCTTGCTAAGTGGCTTTCTTGGAATGGCTCCTTCTCCTTGAAGGCTGGGTATGGATGCCCTTTCTATGTTTTCTATGACACCCACCTCATCATGGCACTACTATGCTACTGTAATAGTCAACTCATGCGTTTACTACAAGCATCTAAAGGCAAGATGTCTCATTTCTGCACCTGTTCTGACTGACAAGGAGGAAGGGGCTAAATAAATATTCGTAAATCTCAGTCTCAGAAAGGCCCTCAGAATTATTTCTACTTCTTTCTCCATCTCTCCAGCAAATGCCTGCTACTCCCTGTGACCACCTTGCTCAGTGAATGTCCAGCCCCTTGAACACCTCTTATGATGAGAAAAGCACTTATTGAACACTACTATCAACAAGGCTTCACTCTGGACATATACACAGACTTCACTAGAAGGTGCACACAGCTCACAATCTGTCGACATCTCAACTGACAAGAAGATCAAGACCCTGCTGCGGCTGTGGCTGGAAGCTGCTGACTTCTAGATTGTCACCAGTTTCAGAAACACCTGGCAGAAAGAGCCCTGGTGGGGGTGGGGGGGTAGGGGTGACCACTAGAAATGAATCTGGAAACAATAAAGTTGGGCCATTTTCATATAAATACAGCTGAGACTCCCCCAAACTCTTTTTGCCCTAGCTTGTGTCTTCAATGTTTAAGCTCCAAAATCAGTACATTGTCAAAAAGGAGAGTTATCTAATGGGACCATTTTGCCCTAATTGCAAGAAAGTCTAAGAGAACAGAGACCATATGATTCAAGTCAATTATTTTATTGAAGGAGATAAGTTACGCAAATGTTAACTGATTGTTGGCAACGGGAGGGAACATGTTACAAGTCAGGTGTGTTGGCAGAAGGGAGAGAGTACCTAAGGCTCTCTGCCTAACAAAATACTCAGAATCGGGGTTTCCATATTTCTCCATGGCTTGATTTCTCATGAGTCACTTTCTGTCCAAAGGATTCTGGAGACCAAATGAGGTAAGATTCTTTCAGTTATCCACCAAGAGGTTTTAGGTCTTCTCTCAGCTAAGGCACCTAGTGGAAGTATACAGGCAAACCTCAGAGATCTTAAAGATTTGGTTCCAGACCACAAGAAAGCAAATACCACAGTAAAATGAGTCAAATGACTTTGCTGGCTTCCCAGCACATATAAAAGTTATGTTTACACTACCCTGTAGTCTAGTGAGTATACAATAGCATTACGTCTAAAAATCAATGTACACGCCTTCATTAAAAAATACTTTATTGTTTATAAGGTGCTAACCATATCACCTGAGCTTTCCGTAAGTCAGTCTTTTTGCTGGTGAAGGGCCTTGCCTCCACGTGGCTGGAGCTTCTGCAACAGCGCCTGCCGCTTCACCTTGGACTTTGAGGTTAGGACGACAGCCTCTTTCCTTTGCGCCTCACGAACCAATATGGGCCAATTTCAAGCTTTTCTTGTGCAGCTTCTTCGCCTCTCAGCCTCCATGGAACTGGAGAGAGTTAGCACTTTGCTCTGGATTAGGCTTTGGCTTAAGAGAATGTTTCCTCTTCTATCCAGACCGCTGAAACCTTCTCATCAGCAGTAAGTCCTCTCGCTCTCTTCGCATTTGCGTGTCCGCTGGAGGAGCCCTTTTGATCTCCTTCGGGAACTTTCCCTTTGCACTCACAGCTTGGCTAAATGATGCAAGAGGCCTGGCTCCGGCCTATCTCCGCTTTCAACATGCCCTTCTCCCTGAGCATAATCACTTCTAGCTTTTGACTTAAAGTGAGAGACGAGGGACTCTTCCTGTCACTTGCACCCTTAGAGGCCAGCGTAGGGTTCCTATCTGGCCTAATTTCAATACTGCTGAGTCTCAGGGAACAGGGAGGCCCGAGGACAAGGGGAGACGAGGGAAGGGCTGGTAGGTGAGCAGTCAGAACACACACAACGCTGATGAAGTTCACTGTCTTCTGTGGACACGCTTCGTGATGCCCCGAAACAATGACAACAGTAACATCACAGACCAGCATAAGAATTATAATAGTGATTATAAAGTTTGAAATATTGTAAGAATTACCAAAATGCAATACAGAAACACGAGGTGAGAAATGCTGTTGGAAAAATGGCACCAATAGACTCACTCGACGCGAGGTTGCCACCAACCTTCAATTTGAAAAAAATGCACTAGCTGCGAAGCTCAATAAAATGAAGCACAATAACACGAGGTATGCCTGCAATTTATTTTTCAGATTCCTCTGCGGGATTAAAAAGTCTTTTTCTCATCGCATTGCCATGCTCCCTGCTCTTGGTCCTCTTTTCCATGTACTGGAAAATAAAAGGAAAGGGGAGAAAAGAGACAGCAGATTATATTACCATTTACATATCAGCTGAGTTAGATATTTTAAAATATTTGCAAAATAAGTTGTTTCTGCTGATAAAATTCTTACTTGTCTTTTATTTCACTGAATCTGAAATTGCAAACACAGTACAGCACCTACATCCTAAGAGATGCACAAATATTTACTGAATTAATTTCTTCCCAAAATATGAATTCAGGAAATATTTAAGATGAGTGAGTATTGTCCCTGTTCTTTAGGAACTCACGATCACACGCATCTAACCTCTGCTTGAACACTTATAGTTATGAGGAGCTCACTACCTTGAGAGGTAACCTATTTCGCTGTTGGCCACTTCTACTCGTTCCAAAGTGTTTTTTATGTTGAACCAGTGTTTCCATGTAAATTCTCCTACTGCCTATTTCTTCTTGCCTGCTATAATGTGGCAAATATCTGGTTACAGATGACCCACTTACTACCTCTTTTTTAGGCTGAACATTCCTGGCTTCCATAGAGATTCAAAGAACATGGCTTCTGCCTTCTAATAGCTACCAAGCACCTTTTATAAAGCGCTTTAATATCAATATTCCTGATAAAAAAAATATCACAACCAGAATTAAATACAGAGCTCCACACAGTCTGATAGATGTGGGCTACAGTGGACCTACTAGTTCTTAGGACCTAGACATGTTATTTCTATAAATATTATCAAGAGTAAATGGCTCTTGGCAACCATATTATCCTATTAGTTCACGTGGAAACTTCTAGTCAGCTAAACTTCCCAGGATTTTTTTCATTATAAAGAGTCATCAAACGGATTCTCCCCAAATCCTACATTTCTGTAATTAGTCGGATCTAAATGCAGTTTTCACCTGGAGGTTTTCAGCCTAGTATTCTGATCAGTAGGTTATTAAATAACAGGAAATACACAGCCTGGCACTTAGACAATGCACTCATTTAAAGCAGAGAAACTTGAATATAAGTGTTCTTACATGGATATATGTACAGGTTTATATACACCAATACAGACATTATTTTAAAGGTGAATGAAGGGTCCCTATGAAAAAGGGGAAAAATATAAAAGTAAATTCAAGTTGAAAAAACTAAGTATTGTGAACAGCTAGACATCAAAATCTTTTAGGAGCCAGAGATACGGGAAGAGGCCACAGAAATGAAATCAGTGATAGAGAGCTAACTAGAGACCTGACTGGATCCCCCGCCTCCGACCCCTGAGACAATGGTGTGGAGGTTCATGATCAGTACATCTTCGGGTCCTGTAACCTCAAATACAGGGAGCTAGGCTAGATGATCTTTAAGAAGTTTTCTGGATCTAAAGTTTTGATTGAAGAGTTATAACATAGCTTCTGGAATGATAGTTTCCGAAATTTTTTTCTTCCCCATCAAAGGACCACTTCAAATTACAGATGAAACACCAGGTCCCTTTAACCAAAATCATTCCTTTTATCTGTCATACATTAATTTTCTTCTGAAGATTTTTCGGGGGAAAAGGGCATTTCATTGCTTTAACAAGTTTTGGTTTTGTTTTTTTTTTTTTTAAGGCACTATTCTAGAACATGCAGAGATACATACTCGGAGAAAAATATTTGATATCTATCTTTAATCACATATGCTGGACTGCCCACCAGCAATCAGGCTGGGAGAAGGGTTTTAAGGGTAAATCTTCAGAATACTGTGTAGGTGGCCCCAAAAAACAGGTTAAAGAGCAAATTACACTCTATGTTAAAATATATGTTAAGATATGCCCAAAGGGAGTCCAGATGGCCTCTGAATAAAAGAAGGAAAAGAAAAATATATGCATGTGATGTTATTCACAAAACTTCACTGAACAATGTAGATAGAATGGAAGCTCAGTTAACCAAAAACTAAATCAAACCGAACAATTAAGAGGGACAAAAAGGACGCTGCAAAAGTAATATTAGTGATTCTTTCAATAAAATGGGGAATGGGGGGGGGGGGGCAGTAACACAGTGGCAAAGAGAGGCAAAGGGAAACTGGCCAGGTCCTTCTAGTTAAAAGCTTCAAGGAATAAAGTACTCAAATGGCACATGAAGGAAATGATAGAGGAGCACGTGTGAGCAGTAAATGGTAAACCAGAAAGCATTAAAGGCAGAGAGGAAATAAATGAGCACAGGTTCAGAGGACTGAAGCATGAAAGTACAGACAGAAAAACATCCATAAATCAGGTAATGAAGCAACATAAAAACCACATAGAGGACTTAGAAAAGAAGTCAAGGAGAAAATCTAAAATTTATATGAAAACAAAGTAAGAAAAATATCTACAACATCCTACCAAACGGTCACTAACGTCTCAGGACCGCCTGGGAAGAAAATTTCATATAAAGATCTAATCACCACACCAATGGCAAAAATTATTGAACCATAAGAAGAAAAAAAAATCTAAATTTAGGGGAAAAGGCGAACAGACCCAACAGAAAGCATGTGAGAAATAAATCGCTGCAATGAACACCACAGCGTGGGCTTCGTTTTGCCATAATCCTTATGGAAACCAAACAAAGCCCTAGGTTCAGCTTTCATATAAACTAGCTTTACCAGTGAAGAAAAACTCTTGAAAAATCAATTTAAAACACTTATACATGTACATGTTTGTGCAAAGAAAATGATGACCCTGAAGTGAGAACTCCAGAAAGTTCTTCAAACAGTACAGACACTAGAAAGGGACTCTAGGAAGAGAAAAAACAAACAAAACCAAAAAACCCCCAAAGCCTCAGATTGGAAAATACAAAAAACAAAAATATAGATGCTGGACAGCTTCAAATATTATAACTCATACCTTTCACCATGAGGCAAATAGGAAAAGAAGTTCAAAAATATGGAAAAAGCAAAAAAACTGGAAGGCAGGTTTTAATAGTTATAGATTTTTTAAGGTTTTGGACATAACACAACTCATGTGTGAAAAGAAAGGGAATTAAATTTCTTTTCGAGGCACCTGGGCAGCTCAGTCGGTGAAGCGCCGGATTTTGGCTCAGGTCATGATCTCACGGTTCGTGAGTTTGAGCCCCATGTCGGGCTCTGTGCTGACAGCTCAGAGCTTGGAGCCTGCTTCAGATTCTGTGTCTCCCTCTCTCTCTGCCCCTCCCCTGCTCGTGCTCTGTTTCTCTCTCAAAAATAAATAAATATTTTTAAAAAATTAAAAAATACATGTCTTTTCAAAGATTTCAAAAGCACCCTACTATATGTCCAAGTCCATGTCATGGCCTAACACCAAGTTTAGGAAATGAGTGTTTCCAATCAAGTCAAACTAGATCCCTATGGCTTGTACATGCCATGGTTATAAAGAAATTCACAATTTTAAACCTGTGAGGAGACCATGTCTGGCTCCTGCCATGTTCTATGAGGGAACAGGCCCGAAGAGTATCTGTTACCCACTACAGGTAATAGCTGACTGTCAGAAGTCTTTCTGCTAAACAAATTCAACTTCCCAAACCTTGCAATTCATACAGGAGAGTTACAATGATTACAATAAGGAAGTTGTTTTCATTTACGTGCATGCAAAAAACAAAAAACAAAAAAAAAATCTTAGCAATGTTCTAACTGTCCCCAGAAAAGGCTTTTATTTCTCCTCTTGGTTTTAGGGGAGGATGTACGTCTAAAGTCAATTCTCTCTGTTATACTAAAATTCGGAATAAAAATTAATAATGGCAATATTGTAAAATATTGTTCAAAAATGGTCTATTCTACTGTTCAACCATTTTTATTCTTTAACACTTTTCTTACCTCATTCTTCAAGCATTTTCTCATCTCCCGGTCAAGATCATTGCAATGACCAAAAAATTTCAGAATGCTGTGCTAAAAGGAAGAAAAGGGGTAAAATATTTCATCCCACAACATGCTAAGGTCTCTGGCACACAGAATTTAAATACTTATTCCTACAGAAATGGGTTTAACGTGTCAGCACATTGTTAATAAACAAATAGGTGAGTCACAGGTATGAGGTGTACAAATAAATGGACTTATCCTGGCCATCCTAAAGGAGAGATAAAAGCTCTGTAGGTAGAAATGAAAAACGAAAAGACTTTTCCTTACTAAAAGGGAAGCCTATTAAACTGCCAGAACCTCACAATGACAGAGTGTAAACAATTCTGTTTTCAAGTACCTCTGTCTTTAAGGGCATGTTAACATCACAGCACAATCCATCATCTACTACGGGGAGTGATGTCAAAGTGCACTGTGGCCATATTAACATGACCAGTAACTTCCTTCAATAGCAAACACTCTGTCCCACTGAAGAATTACCTAATCTATGCTGAGTGCCAACACTATTTTCTCATTGGCCTCCATTCAAAATGTCATCAAAATACATCAGAAACACGTAACACTATTATTAAACGGTCTATATGGACCACATAAATAAGCCACTAATCCACAATATCAGAAAATCTACGTCTGAAGTTCAAAGTCTGCTTTCTTTGAAAAGCAAAAATAAAAATCTCCCAGTGGTTTCAAGGCCTACGACAATGATCATGGCAAAAAGTACAAATGCTCCAAAGCAGATCACGATGAAGGCTGAGGTCAAGAACACGAATTTTTAGTAGTGCCATAATTAGTGCGCTTGCACATCACGATTTTTAAGGGTGCCCAGGACAGCATGGTGATGGCCTAAAACGACATGCCATAAATGCTGAACTTGTAGTTATGATAGGCACCTGTTCCTTTTCTTCCCAATTAAGGCTTTCATGGAAACAGACAACACATAACTTATAAGCTATGCCCCTCGCTGCTCCTTTCCCCCTGCTTCATCGCCGCTTTAAATGTCCTCTTCTGGTCCAGTCAACGAATGGGTTGGTTTTTCTGGCAAGCATTTAAGGTAAACTGACATCTCCTACTGGTTGCCTAATGACCTTTTCAGAATAAGTATTTCTTGTGTATTTTTCCTAAACTACTTCTCTGACCACAGATGAACGGGAACAATGCATTTTCACACACTTTCTGGTGAGGCAGAAACAAAAGAAAGGATTAATGTTTAGAATGTAAGGCAGTATTCCACAGTTTAGTTCAGAGTGATTCCTATCACCCCATACACATACATCTTATGTTTAAATCAAGGACAGCAGCTATTTGTTTTTCGCTTTCACCCCAATATTTAAGCCCAAAGAAATACACTCTTGTGACAATATGTGCAAAACAAGCCCAAAGTGTCCCGCTGGACTTGGTAAAAGGAACGCCCATGGACTGCAGTTCTCTTGCACACACAGAGCAAAGGCCTCCAGTGTGTGATGTCTGTTTCCAGAAAACCAAACTGGGCCAGTGATTGAATAAATGGGCAATCAATCGGTATCTCGAAGACAAGGACTAGGGATACAGTAGTGAGGAAGGTGGACCTGGGCCCTACTCTCACAGAACACGGTCACAGAACAGAGTGAGTCAACAAACAGAGTGACTGTTATAAAACAGTTGTTCTCCAAGTGCAGTCCAGGGGCACCCACGAGTTCCCAGGAGCTCTCCAGGGGGTGTATAAGATAAAAACTATTCTCCTGATAATCAAAGGTCTTATTTGTTTTGTTCATTGTCATTCTCTCACAAGGCTACAGAACTTTCCAGAGGCTGCTCAGAGGACAACGTCACCAAAGACTGGACATGAGGCAGATAGGAGACTCCAGCTATATCCTATTAAGCCAGATACCAAGGAGAATTGCAAAAATGCAAAAAACAATGCCATTCTTCTTTTTTTTAATGTTTATTTATTTTTAAGAGAGAGAGAGAAAGTGCACAAGCGCACGCACGCAGGGGAGCAGCAGAGAGGAGGGCGGACAGTGGATCCAAAGCAGGCCCTGCAATGACAGCACAGAGCCTGACGCAGGGCTCAAACCCACGAACCGTGATCAGGACCTGAGCTGAAGTCAGAAGCTTAACCAACTCAGCCACCCAGGCTCCCCAAAAGCAATGTCATTCTTTTGACTCTGTCTTTTGTTTCAGAAAATAAGATCTTTTTTTGTGAAAAATTACTATGTTAACATGTATTGGATTTATTATTGTATTTTTATATACATTTACATTTTTTTAAATTTCTCAGTTTTAATTTCTACTTCAGTAAATATCGGTAGCTAGAGTCCACACACACAAAAGTTACTTGGGGTCCTCAAGAATTTTTTTTTTTTTTCAACGTTTATTTATTTTTGGGACAGAGAGAGACAGAGCATGAACAGGGGAGGGGCAGAGAGAGAGGGAGACACAGAATCGGAAACAGGCTCCAGGCTCCGAGCCATCAGCCCAGAGCCCGACGCGGGGCTCGAACTCCCGCGAGATCACGCGAGATCTCGCGAGATCGTG